>NW_026019950.1:3523789-3604774 GCF_900185275.1 Solanum verrucosum | reverse complement strand
TTTGGCTCCGAACTCAACAATATACTCTAATCATCGATCTCCATACTCTCCTATCTAATGTCATATAGCAATGTGATATAATTGTGTTATATCCTATCTAATCGTCTTTTCCTAATGAGATGTAATTGTGTTACGAGACTCATTAGGAGAAGTAGCAGCCATTGCTTCACTATACTATTTTTTTCTTATTGAAATTTGTGCCTTTTCATTAGAGTCCGGAGTCAAAAGGGCAAAATAATTTGCCAAAAATTCCAAAAGGGCACATCATATTTTATTAAACCAAAGGGCAAAATCGCTATTAGCGAAGCAATCTCCCTCTGACACATACTGACACCATTTACTCTGTTAGAACTAAAAAATGCTGCCACGGTAGCAATTTTGTCCAAAAATTTTTCCACTAAAATCGCTGGCATAGCAGCGATTATTTAACTCCAATTTCTTTTCCTCCAACTAATATCGCTGCTATGGCAGCATTTTCGTAGAAAAAAAAATTTACAAAAAAAAATCATGAAAATAGCTGCTTTGGAAGATTTTTATTGAAAGTTTTTTTTTTAAATCGCTGCTTTGGCAGCGTTTCTCTTCAGAAAAGAAAAAAATTTAAAAGTTTTGCTTAAAGTTTTTTCATAAAAACGCAATTTAAAAAAAAAAAATACAAAAAATAAGAAAAGATTTTCAATTTTTTTTTAAGGAGCAGCGATTTTCCAAAAAAAAATAGAATTATTTTCAAGAGAAACGCTGCCAAGGCAGCGATTTCAAAAGAATTTTTTCTTAAAAAAAAAATGCCAAAGCAGCGATTTTCATGAAAAAATATTTATTTTATTTTTCTATGAAAATGCTGCCATGGTAGTGATATTTGTTGGAGGAAAACAAAATTAGAGTTAAATAATCGCTGTTGTGCCAGCGATTTTAGTGAAAGAAAAGAAAAAAAATTGGACAAAATCGCTGCTAGGGCAGCAATTTTTATTTTTAACGGAGTTAATATGTGTCAGAATGAAATTGCTCCGGCATGAGAGATTTTGGCTTTTTGGTTTAAAAAAAATATGATGTGCTCTTTTGAAATTTTTGGCAATTTTTTTTACCTTTTGGCTCCGATCAAACTCCTTTTAATTAAGTTGTGCTAATAGGCTTTGATGTCCTTTTATAGGTTGGGTTGCTGGAAACGGGATCCTCTGTCACGCCCCGAGCCTACACCCTGGAGGTGGCTGGCACTTGAAAACCATTGCTGGCCCCAAGCGAACCCTTGGCCTGGCTTCTGAACTCAGCGGAAACCTAACTCAACTGAATAACTCCATGCAATGCAAGGACATAAAACAACTTAAATGATACAAATCTGGATAAAAAGGCAACTCGAGTCCTAAAATAACATATTTACATATACATAGATGAGAGACTCAATACTAACTGACTGACTGTCTATGAAACCTCTATAATACTGAGATGGATGTTGGGACAGACCCCGCAACATCCTAACAAAACAAAACTAGAAACACAAAATAATAGAGTCCTCTGGAATGCAAGGAGGCTCACTACTGACTCTAAAATGCTCAACTGGATCAACGGCGTGCCGGGTGTTGATCCTGGGTACCTGCGTCTGCATCATCATAAGGTGTAGGCCAACTGGCATCAGTACAATGAATATACGAGTATGCAAGCTGGAAAGCTAAGCAACATAGGGTAGAAGAAAATCTGGAAGAAACTGAATAACTTACCTAGCTCAACTCAACTCAATCTTGACTGACTCATTTCAATATAATGCAATTTAAAACAAGTGCAATATAAAGAAGAGCTGTTTAAAAACCTGCTATAAACTCTGTGTGTATACAGAGATACACCAGGGGCGGCTCAACATAATTTGTGGCCTAAAGCGAAATTTTTGTTAGAGGCCTAAAATCTATATAAATTTTATCTATATCTATTTATTTTTCTAAATTTCTAGACGTAAATTACTACTTAATATCTTTTATATAAATGATTTTTCAAACATTTTTTTTAATTATTAGTTTTAAGTAAGATTTTATCAATTCAACATTGAAAAACATTCTTTTATTGAGACAATTATTATATGAATTATTAACACAATTTTATAAGTAATAAGTTGATAAACTTTAAAGATAAGAGTAAGAATCGTAGAATTTGATTCAAAAAGTTGATAACTTGGTATACCTACTTTAATATGAAAATTAACGAATAAATTAAAAAAGAGAATTTGTAATGCACTTTGTTCAACACTTTTCGACTATTGATTCATATTTTTGAGAGTGTATTACTCTAACTATCAAAGATGTGAAGAAATAGAGTGCAAAAAGAGTTACAAAGGATAAATAATGTGAGTGTTAACGAAGAAAATGTAAGAATCCAAAACTATGTTTCCTTAATTTCTTCTATTTGAATGGGGTTAAGATACATAATTTTTTATTTATAAAAATTTGAGGCCCCAATAAGGCCAATGCCTAAAATTTTATAGGCAAGAGCCGATCCTGAGATACACTAAGCCTGAGATGTATATAGAAATACAAATGAACTGATGTATATAAAAATACAATACTTTCTGTGTATAAAAATACAATAACTGCTGTGTATGAAAATACAATAACTGCTGTGGGAGTTTCTCTAACCGACAACCATCACATAAGAGCTATAGTGATGATACAATGATCGACCTCACGCTGCCAGAGCATCCTTGTAACATCCGGCAATTTGAAATAACTATGGAAAAGCTTGAAATTTGGAAATAGTCATTTTTGGAAAAATTTAAAAATCTGGAAAATTGGCTAAGTGTGGAAATCAGTGAGTTTTTGGCCAACTTTGAGCAGTCATAACTTGCAGCTCAGGATGAGTTAGGAGTAGTTCCAGTTATGGTTTTGAAGCTTGTGGAATGATCTTTCCAACGCCGCCGAGTTTGCTCAATTCCGAGTTCGTATGAGCGGGTTATGCCTTTTAGAAGTTGGGCAGTTGGCAGGAAAATCTATCCGGAAAATTAAGGGCATTTTAGTCTTTTCCCTAGCCATTTCTTTTGGAATTATATGGTGTGTTAGGCTGATTTTGGATCATTTTTATCCCATTTTAAAGAGAGAAAGTTAGGGTTCTTGAGAGTGAAGAAGAGAAGAAGAAGAGAAGAAGAAGAGAAGAATAAGAGAAGAAGGAGAAGAAGAAGAGAAGAAGAGGAGATCAACAAGTTTCCGTCGTGGAAATCGTCGGGGGTGATCCCTATCAAGGTATGTGAGTTATTTGTGTGGGTTGATCCTTTCCCCCACACACCAAGCTCATTTTATGATTTGAGAAAGGATTGGATATGTTGTTGAAGTTGTTAGTTGTTGTTGATGTTGATGTTGTTGATTGTGTTGTTGAAGTTCTTGTTGGTTGTGGGACATGATTTGGTTGTGTTCTTGAGTTGAAATCTATTGTATATTGAGGGATTTTGTGATCCCTAATGGGTGGGATTGGAACCTTTGAAGTAAGGATGGTTTAGAGTTGAAGAAAAGAGGGAGAAAAGTCAAATTTTCTGGGCTAGGGATTGGCGTGTCGCGCCTGCCAGCGCGCCCTGTTGTGCCGTGATTTAACTATCTTTAGAAAAATCACTTTTTGAAACATTCTAAGTATAAAACAATTTGAGAAATACTTAGAAAGAGTCGCCACTTAATTTTTTAAAGAAATTAAGAAAACTTATAATTTTCAAAGATTCAAACAGAAAAAATCATTTGAAAATACCAAAGAGGGTTCGGGGTTCAATTTACACTTCGAGAAGGGTTTAAGCATTCGAAGTGTCCGCTAACATGCGGTTGACCTGCGACTTGACTTATACTTTTTGACTATTTTTAGAAAAAAAAATTTAACATAAAAGTATATAATAATTTACACTATTCGATTAAGTTTAAAAAATAGCTAAGAAATGAACCATTTTATTTTGATCTTTTTAGAGGAAGAGACCTAAAATGAAAATATTTGAATTAAGGTGCGAGTGATTAGAAAATTAATAAAACTAGACTAATTAGAATTTATTTAGTTCATATCAGAATAAATTAAACCAATTTAATAAATTAAAGTATGAAAAATCATTTTGAATTAATTGACTAACTTTTTTGAGAAAATAACTAAGTAAGTATTTATTTATTTATTTACACTATTAGATTAACTTTGAGAAAGTAGTCAAACAAAGAGCGATTTTATTTTTTAAGAAAATGAGACCTTAATTGAAACATTTGAATTAGAGACAAGTAATAAGAATTTTAACGAAACTAAATTAGTTGATTTTTATTTGAGTCATTTTTTTTTGGTTTATGAAAAACTATTTTAAACTAATAAAAAGTTTTGACTAAAGAATATAAATGAAAATACAAGAGTTGATGAAATAAGATTTGTTAGAAACAAAACAACACAGAGAAATAGTTCGTCTTTTGGGGAATTCAATTAAGTTAATTAATAATTCTAAAGTTAGAGTTAAATAAAATTAGTTAGACATAATCAAAACAATTAGGAGAGTAAAAGAGATAAGGAAATTGGGCCCCTTTTTGGGCCAACTTGGCTGCAAGTTTTTGGATTTCAACCCAATCCCGTTTTTGGTATACAGCTGATGTATATCAGTGTATATCGGCATGTATATTAGCTCTTTCCGTGTATCTCCTGCTTCCAAACACCTATATTTCACCTTAGCCCTGTATTTTTGCGTTTTTGACCTGTATATAAGTGTATACAGCTGCATATAGCGTATATTGAATGTATATTGTCCATCTTAGGACTTTTGGAGGCTTGTATCTGGGTTTCCAGCCCTTTGAGGCTGCTGCAATTTAGCATTGTGTGACTTGGGTTTTAACCCAAATGTTTGCTTCCCGTTTAACGACTTGATGAAGATTGACTCGAAGATGAAGGAGAGGATGAAGATGGAGTCCATTGGACTCGTTCAAAGGGAGTTCATGCATAAGAGAAGTATGAAATTAGTGGTGAGAATGAAATAACAAAACAAGATAAAATAAATGTTTTCCTCATATACAATAAAATCAACAGTCACTTTTAAACAAAATAGTGGATACATCACTGTGATAAATGCATCAATAATGATTTAATCATATTAAAATATTAAGGATAATAACACTAATCTCTTAAGGCTATCTAAACAAAGTCGGTGCTATATGGAGATTTCAAAACAGTAGGAGAACACAGGGGAAGTACATAAATTTTTTAGGATCTTTGAGCTAAAAAGAAAAATACATCTAAAGAGATAACCTTTACCATTCTTAAAGTCTTTTAGGGGGTCAAATGGTGACTAAGAAGTCTAACCCAACACTCTACAATCACGGATCATGGTCTATATATCTCTGTAGAATAGAGCTAATGGTGCAAAGCGAGCTAGTAACGATATAATTCTGACAATTTAGGAATCATTAAGGATGGATCACAAAGAAGACATGCATTAGATAATTATTAGACATACTTGAAAGATCCATGGTAATGTTAAAGTCCTAATCACATAGATTTGAATAGCTACTGGATTCTTTAAATCAATTAACAAGCTAGTCAACCATACCTATAAAGAGATTCTACAATATCATGAAGTATTTAAATAGAAATCTAAACTACTGTCTTGGAAATAAACAACTAATGTAGTACATGGTTAATAATGAAGGACACGCCACTTCAGTTCGATCCTAGAAATAAACCAAGGGCATGCTAATTAATTTTAGATCAGTTTATTTATTGTTGACGTAAAAGAGTGGGAAGCTCTAGGCAAAATATTATAGGCAATAGCTAAATATAGACCAAGATAAAACAAAGATCGTGAAAGAAAACTAATGGAAATAACTAGAAATTCACTGCCAAAATCAGCAGATTCAGGGATATAAACAGGGGTTAACCTGTTGGCAGTAGGAGAACAGATTTTAAGCAAAAGTCTTAAGATTCCTACTAGTTTTACCTCTTAAAATTGAAACCAAAGTCGTCCATTGGAAAACAAAGAGATGTTTTTTGTTTGGACATGAAAACAGCCTCTAAACAGTGCCTGATTAACATTTTCAAATATATTCGAGTTGGAATGAAAGCCAACTAATGGTAAGAAACAAACGTTTAAATTCTCTCAATTATGTGGAAAATAAAGCCAGCAAAACTTCGAAATTAAGCTAATTTCTTCCATGATACCAATATTTAAATGTATACAACTAAACATATCAATGAGAGCTTAAACATGTGATTTAGATAAAAGGGAGAGGGAATTACACTTGAGCGAACAGAATGCAGGAAAACGACACTAAAAATGCAGTACCCAAAAGTTGAATTCTAACAAGCGACAGGAAATAAATATGAGCTGGAAAAATCTAAATAAAAAAGAGTAAGCTATATGGCATTTACCCATTAATCTACACGTTAAGCAGTGACTAAATCAGAACAACTAAAATACTTAAAACAAACACAAAGCAAAATTGGGAATTTAAAGAGATAGCAGAAGCAGATTACCTGGTTATGGGCACCGAACTTGAGACGACGAGTTGAAACGAACTATTTCACCACCACGTGAAAAAGAACTCCGACGAAAGCTTCCGATGACAAAGAACAAAGAGCTTCAAGACGGAAACTCGAGATTCGAAGTTCTTAACTTATCAACTAATGAAATCAAAATTTCTTCTTATGAATCTATATCACTGTGATTTTTCTCCTCTTCCAATGTATCTTTAAATGGCACTATTTATAGCAAAAAAAAAGAGATTTGAATTCAAAATAGCCGTTTTTTCGGGAGATGAGAGATTGATTGGAGATAATGGAAGGGAAAACCAGCAAGAGGAGAACATACCCCTGAAAATCTGGGTTCGATGTGATATTTCTTGATCCACATCAGATTTAGGTGAGATTTCTCTCAGCCAAAGTCAATAAATCTTGTTCCGAGGTCTGTAACCTTTGAAAATAAGGAGAGGAACTGACAAGGTGATGGGCGGATGAAGAAATTAGGGCTTTTACTATTGACCTTTGCGATTTTGGGAAGAAGAAAGGGATGAGAGGCGTCTGAAAAAGGAGAAAGAGATCGTGAAAGCGTGGATATGTGTACCGGTTTGAAGAGAAAAGGATGACCCCTTTTTTATTTAAAATTTGGCCACTTTAATTATTGTTCTAATCATATGAATTTAGACGTAGCCAAATTGAGTCAGATAACCAATTCGGCAAAAAATTAAAATAAGATGAATAACTATCGATTAATTATTTGAGCTTCTTAATTTAAACAAGACAAAATAATTATCAAAACTTATTTATTGCTTTGAAATATAGAACTAATTATTCAAAATTATAAAATTCACTAATTCAAAGAAATAAATGTGTAATTACGCTAAACATTATTTAGGCTATTTATTAAATATTTATATAAAAGATGAGACTTATATACACCAACATGTAAAATTATATAATTATTTCTGAAAAATATTAACCAAAACTAATTAAAAAGAGATTTTTTTTAAAAAAAATATTTTTTAGGATTTATTCAAAGACGATTATTTCAAATTGTTTGAAATTGAAGAAGCTCGATAATTAATTCAAATTGCATAGAGTCAAAATTGGGTGTCAACACGCCCCAAGAGGGGCTCTGAAGCCCAGCCCTTGGGGCGGCGCGCCACTCAGAGAGCCAGCAGGTGACCTCTGACCTTTGAGGGCTGGCGCTCCGCGCCTTGCAGAGCGCCAAGGGCGCCAAGGTTCCCCCATTCTTTCACACTTTCTCATGCATGTTCCTAGGTGTTATACCTATGTTTCCTAGCTGTTTCCAACACTCAAATGTACATTTAAACCTCCCGAACTCATCTATAAACATGCGATTATATGTCTTGAATCCATAATCCAATTTAAGGCGAGTTAGTATCAAAGTCAAGGGAAGTTAGAGTCAAGTCAAGTAAAGTCAAGAAGTAAGTTCAAGCAAGTCTTTAAAGCTTTTCAAGAGTCGTTATTGAACGTTTTAACGTCGTTTCAAGTTTTAGGTCAAGTAAAGAGTTTAGAGTTCCAAGTTAAGTAAAGAGTTTCAAGAAAAGGGTATAGGGTCTCAATCTAAGTGAAGAGTCTCAAGTTTCAAGCTAAGACAAGAGCATAAAGTCGAGTCCATTTCTCTAAAGTTATCAGGGAACTATGTACTTCCCGAAGGAGTCTCTAAATGTTTTTTTTACATTTAAGTAAGAAAGGAACCATGTTTTCCAAAAGAGCCTTTGGGCTAAGTTTTGAGTAATTATCTCAATCAAAGAAAGAAGTTAATTTAAAAACATGAGCCAAAGTATTTTTGGGAGTAGTATTGAGCACCGAATTGGGGACACGAGTTCATATTAACTCAACTCTCCATAAGAACCATGCGCCAACATGGGACTTGACATATCATTCTTTTTAGATGATCACGTAAGATTAGGCTAGTGGATCCACTAAGCAAAAGTAAGGTCCTATATCACGGCAAGGTATAGGATGGTCCTTGGGCAACGTGAGGTAAGATGTTGTATCATCACTAGGGCTCATAGTGGTGGTTGTCGGTTAAAGAACCTCCTACAAAAGTTATATTACTTTTAAATAATTAAAGTTGAGTTTGTTATTGTTTTATCATTAACGAGTTAAGTTGTTTACATTGTTTTACAAGCTATTTATGTATTGCATGTGTCTTATTGCTTTACATATTTGAGTTTAGTTGTTCATGAGTCGAACAGAGTCAAGGTAAGTGTTCTCTTGTACTCCTTTCAAGCTTAAGTTGTGGTTCAGCTTTCCAGCTCGCATACTCGTACATTCCATGTACTGATGCCAATTGGCCTGCATCTTGTCATGATGCAGATACAGGTACCCCGGATCAGCATCCTGCACGTCGTTGATCCAGCTGAGCACTCCAGAGTCAGTGGTGAGCCTCCTTGCATTCCGAAGGACTCAATTATTTTGTGTTCTTAGTTTTGTTCTATTAGGTTGTTGCGGGGTCTGTCCCAACATCCATCTCAGTATATTAGAGGCTTCATAGACAGCCAGTCAGTTAATATTGAGTCTCTTATCTATGTATATATGTGAATTTTCTATTTTGAGACTCGAGTTGCCTTTTGGCATGTTATGCATCAGTTAAGTTGTTTTATAACCTTTCATTGTATTGAGTTGTGCTGTTGAGTTTAGTTTCCGCTGAGTTAAGAAAGTCAGGCCAAGGGTTCGCCTGGGGCCAGTAATGGCCTCCGAGTGCCGGTCCCGCCCAGGGTGTAGGCTCGGGGCGTGACAATCCTATACCCGGCCAAAGGTATAAGACCTGAACTGCCTAATGGATCCACTAGTCTATCTGGAAAAGGATTCATCTAAAAAGTATGTTCCTTTTCTACCCATGATGGCTAACATGGTTCTATGGGGGTTGTGGGTTCCTTGAACGCTCCCCCAACTCGGTGCTCGATACTACTCCCAAAAATGTACTGGCTCTTATGTTTTAAAACTTATTCCTTCCTGCTGATTTGAGATAATTACTCAAAAACTTAGCTCAAAGGCTATTTTGGAAATCTCAGTTTCCTCTTTTGCTTCATTTAGAAAGCGATAACTCTTTTTCTGAAAAACTAGCCCGAAGGCTCTTTGGAAATCTCAGTCTCCAAAGCTTGTTTAAATGTGAAAACATTTATAAACTTCTTTGAGAATACATAGTCCCCATATACTTCTTTGAAGAAAAGAACTTCAAACCTTAGCTTTTCTTTTAAAACAACCTCTTTCTTTAGTTTGATATAATTACTCAATGCTTAGCCCAAAGGCTCTTTTGGAATCGATGTTCCCTTTTCTTGCTCAAATGTGTAAAAACATTTATAAACATTTATAACTGATTTTTGTCTATCAGTTATCCTTCTTTGATGAGCTTTTGTGTCTTTTATGTTATTGTGTTAGTTGGAGCTTGAGGTACTTGACTGCATGTAAGTCCCCCATTTATTTTTATCTGGATACAGCAGTTAAATAGATGTTTACGAAAGTTTGAACTGGATATGAACATCCTGAGTTTGGCGTTGTGATCACTTGATCTATCAGTTATAAACTCCTTTTTTTCAAGTCAGCCTCTGGGAGTTATTTGTGTCATTGACCTCTGATGATATCACAATGACATTCATACTGCATCAACTGTTAGTGCATAAATTCTAGGATTGCTATTTGCCAGTGATAAGTAATTCTCAACCTATCTAAAAGGATATATATATCATGTACCTTTTTGTCACTTGCAATGCAAAATATGTTTAACTGGCCTCATGGAATATTTTTACTGTTGTTTTCTGGCCAAATGCTTCTCTAACTTCCTTGTGGTATCTGAATGTCCTAATCTCTATTGCTTGTTCCACTACCTTCTATCATTTGACCCTGCTCAGTATTGAAATATCTTGGACTAGGAAATGTAGTGTGTTGGGGATGTGGTGATGAAAGAACTAGTGGATGCATCTATTGATTTACTTGTTATTCTTGTTACTGTAGCATAGGTGTGAACTTTGATATCCTTTTATTTTGCTTTTTGTTTGGTATTTTATCGATTAGTGACTTGAAGAATCATTGGATGAACTAGACGTAAGATTTCTTGGAATATATTGATCTACTGTTGGTTAGATTGGCTATGTTGTATGAAGCGGAATGTTGGTTGGTCAATAATTTCAACATTCAAAAGTTGAAAGGTGTGGAAATAAGGATGCTGAGGTGGATGTGTGGGAAAAATAGAAGATATATAAAATTAGAAATGAGGACACCTGGGCCCGGGTAGTAGTGGCCTTGATAGGTGCGGGAAGGAAGACTTTGATGCATTGGGCATGTAAAGAAGAGATGTGTGGATTCACCAATACGAAGGTGTGATGGCTAAACATGATAGGATATAACTACAAGTTATTGAGGACACGACCTTAGATAGAAGATTATGGATGACATAAGTTAGGATAGAGATAGCTGAGGATTATCTCGCTTAGCTTTTCATACGAGTAGTTGTAATATCCCTCTTGAGGTTAGGTTGTCTTTACCTGATTCGGCCTCACATTTGGCCAGTTTTTATACCTATACAAATATCATTATATAAAGTGGTACGAGGCCAGCCAATAATTAATCAACACAAGTGCAAATTGAAGCTGACTCTATTAGTATGTTCTTTAGTGCAATGAGGCAGTACAGCCTAGAACAAATCGTCTTCAGATATTTTTATAGTAATTGTTGATAAGTTTTCTATTTATAATAATCAACGATACTTAAGTAAATTTAATGATTGTTGAAAATCAAACAATAAAGTGCTATTAAACAATGAACGATACAACTTATTTTAACATTATAATTATAAAATAATGTAGTAAAATAAAATACATTATACATCGCATATAAGTAAAAAGATCTTCAATTCATTATATGCATGATTTTGCTCCAAAAACTTGAGTGCAGGTGTGGGCTACTATGTTAACTGAAGTCGACTAGACTATTGTCTTGTGTTAGCTAAAGTCGAATAGGATAAGAAAAGAATAGTCTTTACAATATCCTTTCTTTTACATAATAAGAAACCAAATGCTTGGGGTCCATGCCGTAGAATTCTCAAGTTAAAGAACAGGAGAAATCAAGGATTCTAGTAATGATTCGAGTTCATGCTTTTTTATAAAGAGAAATAGAATTCTCAAGTAAAAGAATGAGAGAAATCAAGGATTGTATTAATGATGTAAATTGTCGAGTACATGCTCCTTATATATGAGTTAATTGTAGAGTCCTAGGCTAGCTATATTTAAAGTTCTACTACAATATAAATATACAATTTTTCAAGAGTGGAGGTTGACTACTATTACTACAATTATAACTTATTCTAATTGACTGACACAAGACATAGTAGCCTAGTCGAGTTTAGTTAACACAATAATTCAATCCTAATATGACTCTTATTCTATAACAATTAACAATTATACACATTGATTATACAACATGTTTCCTTTTCTTCAGCTTCCCTTATCTTCAATAGATGACCCCTCTTATTTTGTACCTCGGTGAATAATAAATATGGTAGGGATCAAATCTAATTTCCCAAATCAATGCTCACAACCTTTAGTAATGGCTGATAAAAAAACAAAAAACAAACCATTATTGGAGTAAATGATGACCGACGCATTTTATTCTATTTTTTCTTCTTCCCCTAAAGTTTTGCTTGTAGCTTTTCTCTTGTTCAGAAATTGCATCTTTTAGGCAAAAACATGATTACAATAATCTATACCCTCCATGTGTGGACTTGGATTTCATTTTGTCTTTGATGTATAAATATGATAAAAATAGTCCTAAATGTATTCTAAAATATGATTAATTTAGACCTAAGTTATATAAGTAAAGCAATCGTAACTTTTGCTAAAATATGATCAATTTAGCGTTAGGCCTAAATTATTTAAGTAAAGACAATCGTGACTTTTGCTGTCAAAATAAATTGAGGCAGCATCTACAACTACTTGGACTAATCAAAGATATTGTAGGATACTTTCCATAGTTTATCGAATAAAATTTCTTTTTCTTCAATCTTCAATTCTATATTCAAAGTTTTTAAAAAGCTCTTTCAAGTTAGGATTAGGAATTTTGAAATCAGATTGCATTTTACAGAAGTACCTTTGTGTAATGCACTAATTACATTTTGAAATATATCAAGGACCAAGTAAATTCAAAATCAACTCATACATTAAGGACATTTTTGTTCATTTTCTCTAGACATCGAAAATGCTTCAAAATTTTATGCAAAGCAAGTTGTGTGTATGATTTTTTTGATCCAATTCCTGCTGATTGCTCAAGTGATGCTGCAATAATTTGCATTTGGTGATGGTAGTTTCTATACCTTTGCTCCACCAAACAACACAAATTAAATATTTAAAGAAAAAGAGTTTTAGTTATAGTATTGTCAAAATAAATATTTTTTATGCTATTGGATCACTTTTAATTTATATAAGTTATAGTAGTAGATAAGTTGTCTATATTTTAAAATATAACGGATATCATATGTATAGGCTTGTCTGTAAATATCCTTTGAACAATTTGATAATCTTAAAAAAGATTTTTACGGTGACAATGTTGATAGTTTAGGTATGAAACTCACACTCTCAATAGTTAATTTAGGCATGAAATTCAAAAAATGGGGATAGTTTAGGTGTGTTTTTGACGCTTATCTCATAAATAAATAATTCTTCAATTAAAACAAGTGGATTAGTCTCGTTTGGACAAGATTTGATTAAAGTTGAAAGCACTTTGACAACTATTATATCACTTGAAATACTCCCCAAACTAGTCCTACGTCAAATTGATCGATCAAGCAATATTTTAGAAGGAAAAAAGAAGAAGAAAGGTGACAGTATTTCCAAGCTTCAAAAGGTTCTTAATAAGTGAAAGAGAAATGAATAAGACAATGCTTTAATTTTGGTCTAACTCAACAAGAAAATTAAGCTTCATTTGTTTGCACTTAATGGTTCGAATCTATTTTATTAAGATTTAAACACTTATAATGAATTTGAGAGATAACATCAAAGATGGTCACTCAACTATCAACTCTTTTATCAGAAAGTCACTTAACTTTAGTTTTTAACTCAAAAGTCACTCAACTATAGACTCTTTTATCAGAAAGTCATTCAACTTTGATTTTTAACTGAAAAGTCATTCAACTCTGGATGTTTTACTTACAATGTTACTCAACCTTTTATTTTACCTTTTCCCCCCAAAATTATTCTCTTTATCTCTTATGCATTTTGTTTTACTTACAAAGTTACTCAATTATGCATTCTGTTTTACTTACAAAGTCGCTCACGTTCTATGATTTTAAATTTTCATTCTTTGCGGTCCAATCAAAGTTAATGATAATACACCAAAAGAGACCTAAAATATCTTGTTGAGTTGTAAAAAATTAAACCACATGGTCTTATTCATTTCTCTCTCAATTAGAACCTTTCAAGCTGACGCAGGGTGTGTTAAAAGTAAATGTCTTTTATGAAAAAATATTTTTTAGAAAATTATTTTTATGGAAATAAATTGATTTTTGATTATTTTTTTTGTATTTATTAGGTAAGTGAAATATATATTATTTTAAAAATATTTATATATAATCTAAAACAAATACTATGAAAGGTGGGATAGGAGTAAGAGTTGGTGGTGAGGGTAGGGTTCAAAGATATGATGTGATGAAGGATGGAGAGGCCATAATCATATGAAATATGACTCGTAGAACTTATTTATTTTTTAATTTTTTTAATCAACCGAAATGTAAATATTGACAATCACTTTTTGAAAGATATTTTCCTCAACACACCCTTAGCCACAATTTGGATATATTAGTATTCCCTCTATGTCATCTCATGTGAAGGTGTAACTGTTTTCTCCTCCATTTTAATTTTTTTAATTTTTCAAAAATATTTTTGATCATTAGTTATGTTGGCATGCAATATATTTTGTGTTGTTTTTAAATATGTGAATTTTGCTTTTAAAACTTTTGATGAATGTCACGATTCAAAATTTTCATGTCGTGATGATACCTATGTTCTCAACTGATAGGTAAATCAATCTACTAGTTTTACCAATTTAACTAAATAACTAAGGTGAAAAGATAAACAACAAGTAAATCTCAAACACTAAGTCATTCATAAGTACGAAATGCGGAAAAACTAAAATATCACCCAATATCTTGGTGTCATAAGTACAAGAGCTTCTAGAATACGGTGTAAATCTGAAACCAAAATGATAAGTCTAAATGTAAGAAATATCCTGTCTGAATACTATAACAACAAAATAAATAATAAGATAGAGGAAGGTGTGGGTTGCGGAACAGCCAAACAGCTCACTACAACTCCAAGATACTCCAAGCTCTCGTATTCGAAATCGAATCTGCACCACAAAAGAGTGCAACAAGTGTAGTATGAGTACGAAATCATGTGTACTCAGCATGTCTCATAAATCAACAACGAAAAAAGTAATGACAGAGTATATAAGAAAATCATCCTTTAATTTTACAAGTCTACATTATACTTATCAGTCAAGTTTCATCAAATAGGGATAATCAAAAGTCACGTAATGTCCAACCACCGAATAAGCACACAATCAAATAAGAATAAAGGATGTAATGAGATGCAATGCAATACAACACCATGAAATGATATGCCTCAGATGTCAAGTACTCTCTCAACCGTATATACACGATACTTCTTGAAAAGATTGAGAGTTTGTACCCATGGGAGACTCGTGAGGTCCATATACCGACACAAACGATCTCAACGCACTATCATAAAATTAAACAATCCCTAGCACGGACAGTCTCCAATGCACAACTTATAATCATAAAATTGAACAATCCTAGCACAGACGATCTCCACGTGCCCAACTTATATTCAATCTCATGTCAATGAATGTGTACAATATGATATCAATAACAGGGGATGATGATGCATTTCAATCAATCAAATATCAGTATGATATATAATCACCTCAACTATCACAAATATACAAGTTCATAAAGAAACACAATAACACAAAAGAAACCAAGTCAATAATACATCAACTAATGCCCATATGCGTGGGCATTCTCGAATTACAATCCGTCATTCTATAGTAATAAACTTTCCCTTTATAACACCGGTACTCATACCAATACCCGTCACATCCTTGGTACGAGACCCCATCTTTCCCCTTTACCCATTGTCTATTACATTTTTAATTTTTAATTAGAAAAATGTCCTTCAACTAAGTTTGAAAGTCTTAACATACCTTGAATATCAAACACGTGTCACAAATCCTCAAGATTTTGCCTTTCCCTTTCGTAAGCTTCAGAATGTCCCCAATCTATCAAATAGTCATTATTCGTAAGTAAACGAATCTGTAGACTTTCATATTACTACATGTCTAGTTTAAACCCAAAAAACTTACTCATATCTCTAATCAATCTCCTAATCTTGGTATAATTAATATGCCAAGTCTCATATTTTCAAAAATTCATGCCTAGGATTGAGTCATAATTCCTTCAAATAACATAATCTAATGGTATTCATATAACTTATGCTTAATATTCAATGGTTGCAAGAATCTCGACAGAAACTAAATGAAAATTTAACAAAAAAACTCTAATCTTTCATGGCAAACATACTTCAGTTCCTTTTAAAAATGTATCCTCCTTTATATAATGAGTCAATCATTACTGTATGATTACTCTTTCTTAATTAACAACTAACTTATCTTCCCAAAGAACCCATCATGTGTTAATAGTGTCAAAATTTTCCAAAATTTGATTTTTTTTTTCCAACCGACATCTTAATACCATAAATGCATAGCCATAGAGGGTTAATCACTAACCTCTCACTGACTCGTTGGCAATAATAATTACCACATATTCCTAAACCATTCAACTCATACTTGAATGACAGATTTTTCTTTTTACCTGGCAAATTTTGTGCTTGTTCTATTAATACGATGTTTCTCTTCGTCGTGTGCAGAGATAATATTGGGGTAGGGTTGAGATAAGATTTTTCAAGCCCATTTAAAATTAGAGGAACTTTTACAAATAGTCATTATAATAAATTTAATTATGCTCCATAACTATAGTTTGCATATTTATGAGTTGTAGCTACAATTTAAGCTATCTCGTTTGTATAATTCACGGATTTGTATAAATTCACAGGTTTGTATAATACGCGGGTACATTTGTATAATTCAATTATTTTTGTATAAACTCGAAATAATGAATTTATACAATTACAAACATCAGAAGTGTAAACAGTTATACAAATTATATTATACAAAATTTATACAAATTATATTATACAAATTCCGAATTATACAAAACTAAAAAGCTGAGCTGCGTAATTATAGCTAAAAGTAGGCCGCGAATTGTAATTAAGGCAAACTATAGCTAGGTTAAGTAATTAACTATTATATGTTTGCTTATACGCGTAATTTTTCCTTAAAATTAAGGCTTATAAGCCCGGTCCATATAAGCCCTTGGCCCTTGAGGCTTGATCGGGGCCGGACCGGGGTTGGCCCATGGGCCAAAACTATTTGTTTAAGGGTAGCTTACAATAATCTCACTAGTATATAATCTAATTACTTAAATACACACTATGTTGTAATATTATGAATCTTACCGTATTTTGGTACATCCAGATACATGTATCTCGGAATATATGAACTCAAAATTAGGTTAATATGTTCTAGATACACTCTATCCAAGTAGAATCACATGTATCTAGGATACATAGATAAATCTCGCACCCTCGCCTCCCTCCTATCTTACTTGTCAATCTTTTATCTCGCTCGCGTATCTGGTATGCGAGATACATGTTAATGACACTAGATTTTTTTGCTAGTGTTATTGAAACAACACCATTGTTTGCTATATTTGATTTGAAAATCTTATCATTTTCTTAATGTTATTGAATTATAAGTTTGAAAAGAAGAAAAATGAAAAAAAGAAAAAAAAGAAGGGCTAGCCCGCCCCAGCCCTCGGCTCTTCTAGGGTTGGATTGGGTTGAACATTTTCAAGCCCTTCGCCCTTCCAAATGAAGGGCTGGCCCGCCCTAGACCTTCAAATTACTTGGCCGGCGAGGCTTGGGCCGGATGGGGCTGAGCCAACTCTATAATTATTAAATAAATAAATTGTGCACTTGGCCCATTAACCATCAATTAAATTAATTATTTAAAATTATTCATTAATTAAATAGCCAAAGTTAAATTAATAGTTCAAAATTCTCATTAAAAATTTCATGGAAGGATCTTTATGAAAAAAAGGCTCTCCTACTCAACAAGACCTAACAGATCGTTACAATTAATATGTACCAAATTTCATAATTAAAATTAAGTATTTTAACTTTTTGTAATTCAAATCATTCACATAAATTGAAATAAAAAATATATCTTTTATAAATTGTATTTTATTACTCTATCCATTGTTTTAACTTAAATGTAAATAGAGAATTTGAAGTTGAAGGACTAGTTTGAGGGGTATTTCAAGTGGTACAATAGATGCCATTTATAAAAATTCAAAGTGCTTTCAACTTCAAATTCTCATTTTTTTGAACTTCTATTAAATATTGTCCAAATGGGAACAATCCACTTGTTTAATTTTGCTTTAGAGAAAAAAATTAGTATAATCTTTTTATATTAGTGGTCGTTTTTGGGCCACATAATTGTGGTTAGGGGTGTATATGATTGGGTTGATTTGAGTTTTTTAACTATTAAATTAAATTATTTATGTTAGATTTTTAAATTTATAAACAAACCAAACTACTAAAACTAGGATTTTTCAACTGTAGTTTTTTTTTTCCAGTTTTTTCTATAAAAACATATAATTAAGTTGTGCTCCAAATATTTCTTTAGTCATACCAAAATATAACTATCTAAGGTGTTGCTTAAGAAAATATCACAAAATATGAGATGAGTGATGACACTAAAATTTTCAAACAAAAAATAATAAGGAATTTTCAACAACCATATGATATTTATATATTTTCTTTTTTGGGTTCACAAGGTTGTCCCCATAAGCCTCACATCTAAAAAGTACTGTACTAAGATTATGAAGTTGTAAATGTTAATCACGTTGACAAAGACACTCTTAAAATTCAGACGAACTCAATAATTTTTATTTTTATTTTGTATTTGTATTAGGACATTTATTAAATATATATAAATATCTAATTGTAAATTTACTAAAAAATTGATTATAAGTTTAATGATAAGTCTAAACTTAAAAATTCTAAATTCTAGTTCAACATACACGTTCGTCTAATATATTATCATACGTAACCGGCATGTATTAATATTATTACTAGTTTATTTAAATAATAATATCAATTCAGGTTATTTATGTGTGATATAAAAATATATGAATGTATGGTTTTAAATTTGGTGGTCAAGAACTCAAGATTATATATAATTCAATAGGTGCAATAGAGAAAGGAAACCACTCCTAGTTTCAACTTTCATCATCACTCATTATTTTTCTTTAAAAAAAGAACCTCATTATCAATTAGTATATATTATATAGAAAAAATTCACATGATTTATGAAAAAGAATCCATCCCGCTATGATATTTATATATATCAAAGATATATTAAATAGATAAATAATGTATGTATATGTTAAAGATATATTAAATAGATAAATAAGCATATGTTCTCTTTGTATTATAACGTAAACCTTCTCATGGAACTACCGTACTAACATTACAACTGTTGGTAGAGGAGTTAAAATTTATGTTTAAATAATAAAAAAGTAAATATATGAAAGAAGCTTAAGAAATTCAACCCGTTATCATTTTCTTCAACTAGATTAAAAAAGAATTCAAAATAGGATATGATATAAGTATATCTCATCGTTGATATGATCTTAAATAGGAGAACATGAAGATTGATGATTAAGGTATACTACTATAGTCAAACATCTTATCCCTTCGCGGTGCTAGAGTAAGGTTCTAGTCTAAAACACCTACCTTTTTATCCCTAATATTCTTTTATAATTTCTATATTGTTTTCCTCCATTTTTTCTTCTTCTTGCTCATTCTTTCTTTCGTTTTATCCCTTTCTCCCCCTCTTTTTGCTCTCTTTTCTTCCGTTTTTCCACTTCTCTTTGCTCTTTCTTTATTTTTTTTCTTCTAAATTATTTTTTCCTTTTTTATTTTTTCTTTATAGATTATTTGTGGTAAAGAAAAGATATAGTCATTATTATTTATATTGAAGTTAAATTAAAATATAAATTAATTTTTATTCGATTTATTTTAGAAATAAAAATTATAATAATTAGTATTTTATAATGTTTAACAGCTTTAAGGGTATTTCAGATATTTTGATAAAAAAGGCTTAGCAACACGTGTGTACCAAACACATGATATTAAATTGTATATTTATATTAGACAAATAAAAACTTTTATAAATGATATTAAATTGAATATTAAGATATATATTGTCTTTTGAAAATATCTTAATTAATAAACATATGTGCTTAAATAATATTATAAAAAATAATTGATTTGTATTTTTCAATTCAGTATGTTTTAATTAAAGTAATTATAAAAACTAAAAGTACATAATCTCTATGCATGAAATGCATGTTTGAATAAAAGATTAATATTATAAATAGAATGTCAAAAAATTATAAAAAATCTAACAAAAAGATAATCTATCAAGTCTAACTTAATAAAATATCTTGCAATGTAAAATATCGAGTCAATACTCCTTAAAACAAATGAAATTGAAAATATTGTTAGAATATGCACAACGGAAGCTATATTCAGGATCACAAATCATACATATAGACTAAACAATATAACATAAACGAATTTAGAAGAACACTAACCTGTTGAAACTTCTACAAAAGTTGTCCAGATGCCAAGGATCCAGAGCTACGATCTTCTCCTATTTCCTGATTGACTGTTACTACCAAGTTACTTGTGTGGGCAAGTATTACTTGTATTTCAAAGATGATTTCTTTCATGCCACATCCAGCCTATTTATCTAGTTTTCCAACTCAAGAATGAATAGGAAAAACGTCCAAATAAATTTCAGGCTTAATTAGCAATCAAGAGGATCATGAGAATAAATTGAGATAAAAACGTTTTCATCCATTTAAGGCCAAACGTTTTTGTAATAAGAACAAAAACGTTTTCATCCATTTAAGGCCAAACGTTTTTGTCACTAACTCAATCTTTAATTCTCAAATAATTCATCCTTTAAAGAAGATCAACAATAAAATTAATTTGTCCTTCTTTTCAAACTTGGTCAATTAATCAGGCATAGTAGGGACCGTAGATATATTTAATAGAGGCTTCCAACTACGATAATAATTCTCAAATGAACGAATTAACCATATCGCAATAAATTACAAAGTATTCCACTAAAATTCTGTAATTGCACTCCTCGATTTAACTTCGAAATCTACCACTACATCTTATTTAACCCCCCGTGTTAGAATTACCGACACCAATCAATTAAATCAAAATTATCTGAAAATTTAATTCATTGACTAAATTAATCCTTTATTATATTTACTTAACTTATTTCACGTGACGGATCTAAAATCCACCTGCAGGGTTTTCACGTGAAAACTTATAAGTAATCATAAAGGGGTGTCTTCAACTCGGGTCCGAGACACAGTTCTATCAACTAATTATTATTTCACTAATGTAATTTGTCATTATCTAATCTATTAGGAATTTATTGACTCATCAAAAAGTCTCACCTTTTAATAGATTAAAACAATAAAATAAATTACATAGATCATAATAATTATATCAAGATTGAGAGTATAAGTACATGTAGTGGACTAGAGAATTTATTTATAAATATTCAGAACATAAACAAATGTCTCTAATTGGTCTGTTCAATACATACAAAATGTACTAGCACAAAAAGTTGAATTTAACCATTCTCATAATTAAGATCAAATTATATTTAATCTTGTGCTACGATCATCAAGATGTTCGTCCTACTTCATCTTTGATTGTGAACATAAATTTATAACTTATATGCACCAACAATTTTAATCTTCCGTGTATGAGTTACAATACTCCATACACAAAATTGTCTACTATATAAGCAATGGACACACATATATACATAATGATCTACTTAAACAAAAAATTATTATATTAAATAAACAACATAAAAATCTTTACAAGGGATTAAATAAAAAATACTATAACACAATTACATGGTTAATAGTATATCCCAACACAATGTTTGTCCTTGAACGAGTTCTAAATTTCGCACGTGTGATAGACACATTATATAAAGAGGAAGATGGATACACCAATGCCAAAGGCAAACTTAAAAACATGATTAACTCGATACTGACTGAATCTGTCAAAATATAAATATAATGATGAAATTGCACCTTCATCAATCAAATATTAAGAGCAAAATAAGGCATATACATTAGATTCAAGACATTTAATATGCCATTCATAATATATGAGCTGTTAATTCATGGGGAATGTTTGAAATAAACAATAGTTGTTTTTAATTTACTAAGCAAAAGTGTGGTAGGTTTGTCTTTTTTCTGTCATGTTCATTTTTAAAACATATACAACACTTGAGTTGTATTAAATCCTGTTTTATTTCATTTCCAGCTTGTTTGGATGATTATTAATTATCATCACTGTAAAATGCATCGGAATCGTATTGTATTTGTATTGTATTGTGGTCATAATAAAGTTTGAATAAATTGTATCTTTGTTACGGTTATATAATTTTTTTATTATTTAGTTGGATTCATGTATTGTACCGTATGATAATTATTTAATTTACTAAAAATCCCATCGTTGTTGTAAATATTAGATTATGTAATAGGGTACAATAAAACTAAAAACAATTACAAAAAAAGTCAACTAGATGCACTGATTATGACTCGTCAACATTTTAAGTTATTAATTCATACCACTCCTAATGAAATTAATCATAAAACTAAATTCGTTCACTAACGATGATATTTTTGAAGAATGAAAAAGTCTCACAGTGATGGTTTGGACAATCCTATTCTTTTGGGCTCGCTTTAGGGGTGTGACTTAAGCCCAAAGCCTAATTTTACATGATATAAAAGAAGGACCTATCTCATCCAATATTATATTTCCAAATTAAATTATCCATGCTTCAGGTGTTCAGATAACTCACGTCTCCATAAAACGATGTAGCCACCATAGGTAGAAAAGGGTCATCCATTTTAGATGAACCCTTTTCACAATAGACTAGTGGATACACTAAGTAGTTCAGGTCTTATACATGTGGCAAGGTATAGGATGCGCTGGTAGCGTGAGGAAGATCGTTGTATCATCACTATAGCTCTTAAGTGATGGTTTTTGGTAAGAGAATCTCCCACAGAAGTTATTGTGTTTCTATATACATCATAGAACAAGACTCAAGCTCATTTACAAAATACTTGTCCAACACACACCTCTACATACATAGATAGGACGGGGGCCATGACATACTACCGGCTCCCCTCATAGTTAAAATACAATTGCAAGCTAAAGTCTCAAAACACAGGAGTAGGAAACATAACATAGCCCTCGAATCATTGAGGACTCACCAACAAACTCGGATAAGCGCTGTACTAGCCACGTGAATGGAGAGAAGGATCAAGAGTAGCTCCGGTCCCTACATGATGACATCATGTAGGCAAAATATGCGTTAGTACTTGGAATGTACTAAGTATGCGGGGTGCAACACAACAATAGACAAGGACACAATCGAAATACAAGAAATAGTTTCATAGGCATTATGAATAACAATATGAGGATGCATGATCAAAGTGAAGTCAAAACATGTGTAAGTAAATCTATACTAATAGTAGATATCATGTGTGTATGCATGATCCAACCAATCTATAACCCCAACTTAGGATGGGGGATGCCGTTCACACCCGGACACCCTGGTGGTAAGGTATAAACCCCTCACATGGTTGATGTTGGTCACACCCCAAGCATCCTAGGTGGTGAGATATAAACCTCTCACATGGTTGATGTTGGTCACACCCCAAGCATCCTAGGTGGTGAGATATAAACCTCTCACATGGTTGTCCGGTTCTTTTCCCCCGGACCGGGCATGGTCATGCAACACTTTATATAGGAAATTCCCATTAGGCTCTAATGCAATCTCACATATACACAAGCTTAGTTTGTCATCAACACATCTCTGGATTGCCATACATCTCATAACTCAAGCTTTAAAGCATCGATTCATCAATTCTCCATAGTTGGACATTTTGTCAAACACCTTGAAGGCATGTAGTGGAATCAAAGAGCATGGAAAATATGGTAGTAATTATGCAGCCAAACCAATGAACAACCTACAACAACACCCTTTTTAACACCTACAATACCATATGAAAATCTCCACATCCATTCCAAATTTAGATTCAAGTTCTAGAGTCACAACATGCTCAAAACAATCACTTTTCATGTTTAAAATTCAATGTGCAGGAAATTACTACAAAGAACAAGACTAATTTATGAATCTTAACTTAAACAATGAATTAGTGAGTAGAATAGAGTCTAGGCACTATGGGTGGAAGGACCCATGAGTTCAACACCACATACCTTGAGTTCTGATGAAGGTCTTGAGAGTGTCTTCAATAGAAGCTTGGAACTTGGAGCAAGAGTCTCTTCAATCTTGAGGAAGGTTTTGGATTAGGGTTCTTGAGGGAACTTGAGAGAAAATGTGTCTAAGTATGGGAGAGGTGTTTTGGGAAATGTTTTAGAGATGGGAATTGAACTAATGGTATGTAGGAAATAACATATGCCCTTTGGAAAAATGGTCCAACACTTAGAAAAAAAAATGAGGCGGGTGAACAGTAATTTCGGTCACTGGAAATTTGCATTTCCTGCCGAACAGATTTTACGAAAATGGGCATAACTTCTTCTTCCGAACTCCAAATGAGGTGAAACGAAGTGGTTAGGTAGCTAACTCAAAGGGCTTTCCATGGATATGTTATGGGCCACCCAATTATTTGTATGCTAGGAGATATGACCCTCCAAAGTAGACCCTCGAAAAAGGCTTCACTTGGAAATTTCGGATTTTGATACGGTTGCTCTAAAATTTGGGTTAGACCCATTTCCCACTCAATTTGACCCCCTAAACAAGAATATGAAGTCGAATTTTCGAAAAACAAAACGGATTTTTTTTTATATAGCTAAACAAGTTTCCGGTAACTTCCGAAGCACATTTTTAAGAACTTTTTGGGTCATTTCAATATCTCCCCCTTGGGAACATTCGTCCCCGAATGTGGAAGAGACGTACAAGGCAAGACTTAGTAAGAACATATAAGCCCCAACATGAATGCAAAAATTTTATTTAAACATCACTTCAAGATTTCAAAACTTAGTGTAAAGCATCCATAACTCATCAATTTAAACATGTATGCACATTAATGATTCAGAGGCTGAAATGTAAGACTCAATGGAGTACAAAGGACTTGATTTAATACCTTAGGCTTGAGTGGAGTTGAATAGATAAGGATAACGTCTTTGCATGTCCGCTTCGGCCTCCCAAGTAGCACTCTCCACTTGTTGATTTCTCCAAAGCACCTTAACCGACGCCACTTCTTTGTTCCTCAACCTTTTAACTTGTCTATCTAAGATCTGAACCGGGACTTCTTCATACGTCAAATTATCTTCTACAACACCCACAACCTCAAGAGGTACAATAGCGTTAGGATCACCAACACATTTCCTCAACATCGATACATGCAATACCGGATGAACTAATTCCATCTCCTTGGGCAACCCCAACTCATAGGCTACTTTACCAACCCTTCTTATTATCTCATAAGGACCGACATACCTAGGACTTAATTTCCCCTTCTTACCAAAACGAACCACACCTTTCATTGGAGAAACTTTCAAATAAACCCAATCACCCACTTTGAATTCAAGATCTCGTCTCCTCACATCGGCATAAGACTTTTGACGACTTTGGGTTGTTTTCAACCTCTCCCTAATCATCCTTACCTTCTCAAGAGCATCCATGACCAGATCCGGACCTAACAAGGCCACCTCTCCAACTTCAAACCACCCAACCGGTGACCTACACCGTCTACCATAAAGTGCCTCAAAAGGAGCCATACCGATACTAGAATGATAACTATTGTTGTATGCAAATTCAATCAAAGGAAGATGATCATCCCAACTACCTTTCAACTCCAATACACAAGCTCTAAGCATATCCTCCAAGGTTTGAATTGTTCTTTCGGCTTGGCCATCCGTTTGAGGGTGGAAGGCCGTGCTAAGCTTTACCTTTGTACCAAGACCCCTTTGGAATGACTTCCAAAAGTGAGAAGTGAATTGGGCACCACGATCCGAGATGATAGACAAAGGAATCCCATGCAACCTTACCAATTCATGAATGTACAACTTGGCATACTCTTCAGCCCCGTAAGTAGTTTTAACCGGTAGGAAATGAGCCGACTTTGTCATCCGATCAACCACCACCCAAACCGAATCAAAGCCACTTCTAGCCTTGGGTAAGCCCACTACAAAATCCATGTTGATTTCTTCCCACTTCCAAGTAGGTATCTCAATGTCTTGAGTTAGGCCACCCGGCCTTTGATGTTCGGCCTTGACTTGTTGACAACTATGGCAACCCAAACAAATTTTGCAATGTCCTTCTTCATACCGCCCCACCAATACACATCCCTCAAGTCTCTATACATCTTTGTTGACCCCGGATGAATAGAATAAAAAGAATTATGAGCCTCATCAAGGATTCTTTCCCTCACACCATCCACACAAGGAACACATAATCTACCTTGGTACCTAAGGGCACCATCTCCCCCTTGGGAGAAAACCTCCACCTTACCACTACCACCGAAGCCTTTAATTCTACCAAAGAAGGATCAAGATCTTGCTTGACTATCACCTCATCAACCAAGGAAGACCTTGAACCATCAACAACAACTACTCCTCCACTATCCACCCCTTCTACCCTAACTCCCAATTTGGCCAACCGATGGACCTCCTTAGCCAACTCTTTACTACCTTCCTCCACATGAGCCAAGCTACCCATGGACACTCTACTCAATGCATCCGCCACCACATTAGCTTTCCCCGGATGATAGTGAACACTCATATCATAATCCTTAAGGAATTCGAACCACCTCCTTTGTCTCAAGTTAAGATCTTTTTGGTGAACACATATTGGAGATTCTTATGGTCGGTGAAGATATCAACATGCACCCCATACAAATAATGACGCCAAATCTTTAAAGCAAAAACCACGGCGGCCAATTCAAGATCATGGGTTGGGTAATTTTTTTCATGAACCTTAAGTTGCCTAGAAGCATAGGTATAACCTTACCACTTTGCATCAACACACAACCCAAACCAATACGGGAAGCATCACAATAAACAACAAAACCTTCTAACCCATCCGGAAGTGACAAAATAGGAGCGGACACAAGCCTTTCTTTCAAAGTTTGGAAGCTTTCCTCACACTCATCCGACCACACAAATTTAGCCTTCTTTTGAGTCAACTTAGTCATAGGAGAAGCAAGAGAAGAAAACCCTTCTACAAATCTCCTATAATAACCCGCTAAACCCAAGAAACTCCTTATATCCGATGGGGTCAAAGGTCTAGGCCAATTCCTAATAACATCGGTCTTCTTAGGATCCACCTTAATACCATCCCCCGACACCACATGGCCTAGGAAAGCAACTTCCTTCAACCAAAACTCACACTTTTCATATTTAGCATACAACTTCTCTTCCCTCAATCTTTGGAGTACAACCCTCAAGTGACCCTTGTGCTCTTCCTCACCCCGAGAATAGATCAAGATGTCATCTATAAACACCACCACAAAAGAATCAAGGTAGGGTTTGAAAACCCTATTCATCAAATCCATAAAGAGAGCCGGAGCATTAGTCAACCCGAAAGACATCACCACAAACTCATAGTGCCCATACCTAGTACGAAAGGCCGTCTTGGAATATCACACTCCCTCACCTTCACTTGATGATACCCTGACCGAAGATCAATCTTAGAGAAGTGACTAGCCCCATGCAATTGGTCAAATAAATCGTCAATCCTTGGAAGAGGATACCTATTCTTGACGGTGACCCTATTAAGTTGTCGATAATCAATACACATTCTAAGAGACCCATCTTTCTTCTTCACAAACAAAACCGGAGCACCCCAGGGAGAATGACTAGGTCTAATAAACCCCTTCTCTAACAAATCTTTTAATTGCTCTTTCAACTCCGCCGGGGCCATACGGTAAGGGGGATAGAAATAGGTTGAGTATCGGGAAGGAGGTCTATACCAAGATCTATCTCCCTTTCGGGAGGGACACCGGAAGGTCTTCTGGGAAGACATCTAGAAACTCATTAACAACCGGAATAGACTCAATAGGAGGGACTTTAGACTCCACATCATTGACTCTCACAATATGGTACAAGCACCCTTTGGAAATCAACCTATGGGCTTTAATGCAAGAAATGAATTTCCCCTTCACCACAACATCCCGGCTCTCCCACTCAAGGACGGGTTCATTAGGAAATCGAACTTGACTTTACGAGTCCTACAATCAATAGAAGCATAATATGCATGCAACCAATCCATCCCAAGAATAACATCAAAATCCACCATGTTCAACTCAACAAGATCACAAGGCAACAACTTATTCAATATGCAAACCGGACAATTTCTATACACTTTTCTAGCAACAATAGAGACACCAATGGGAGTAGATACTTCATATGACTCATGCAACAATTCCGACTCGACATGAAATTTTCTAGCAACTAAGGGGGTAACAAAGGAAAGGGTGGCACCCGGATCAATCAAAGTATAAACATCAAGATCAAAGATTTGCAACATACCGGTCACCACATCCGGGTCTCATTAACACCTTGTCTACCATGCAAAGCATAAAATCGATTGTCCTTGGGGCACCACTTTGAGAAGCACCTCTACCCAAAGGAGTAGTGTTAGCACTTCGGACCTTGTTGCGGATCTTGGGACATTCAAACCTCTTATGACCCACTTCTCCACATTCAAAGCAAGCACCCGAACCCTTCATGCAAGGACCACCATGCTTCCTCCCACACTTAGGGCATACATCCATAGAACCCACTTCACCTCCCCCTTGAGGTCTAGGAACATTGATAGCAAATCCCCGGTTGACATGAGGGTTTCCTCGGCCTTGATGAAATCTAGCACCCTTAGGGAACCTATTCTCCAATCGGGCCCTCTTGGCCTCGTGCCCCCTTCTTCCTCAATTTCTCCTCTCCATTTGCTCGGCATAAGTCATCAACCGAGACAAATCCATATCTCCAATGAGCATAGCGGACCGACACTCCTCACTAACCAAGTCGGATACACCCATCACAAATTTGTTCATCCTCAACCTAGAGTCGGCCACCAAGTGAGGTGCATACTTGGAGAGTTGGACAAATTTGAGGGCATACTCCCTCACACTCATAGCTCCTTGCTTCAAGTTCATGAACTCCACCAACTTTGCCTCCCTAAGCTCAAGAGGGAAGAACCTATTAAGGAAAGCAAGTTTAAACTCCTCCCACAACACCACATAGCCATTACCTTTCTCACCCTTCCATTGATCAAACCAAATTTGAGCAACCCCTTGAGTTGGTAGGCCGCCAATTCCGCCTTCTCACAAGCACCAACATCCATAATGGTCAAGATTTTGCATACCTCATCGATGAACTCTTGCGGGTCCTCATCCACCTTTGAACCATGGAAGACCGGAGGGTTCATCCTCATGAAATCTCTCACCCTTTCCCCCGGGGTGGTAGTTCGAGGAGCTTGGGCTCCTTGTTGCACTTGGTTAGCTACCACTTGTGCAAGCATGGTGAGTGCATCACGGAGCTCACCATTGGTGGGTGGCTCTTCCGGTATCGGGCCCGTCTTCCCCTCATGTTTGGCATGATGATCTAGCAATCCAAAGAACAAGCGTTAGGGAGGAATCACCTTATCGCACTCTAAGCACGACATAGAACATGAAGAAGGGAAACCTTTCCTAAAACGTTTTGTAGCCTCCATTCATAGTCGTGGCGCCTTCACAACCATGATTAGGACTCTACTCAACGCGGTGTGTTGGACTCCGAGGATTTAACAACCTAGTGCTCTGATACCAAGCTTGTCACGACCCAAGCCTAGGGCCTAGACGTGACATGGCGAATGAGGAACCCGAAGGAACCCCAAACAAGCCTCTCAAACTTGTCATCACACTTCATCGGTCGCGGAAGTACATTCAACATTAATTAACGGGAAATAGGGACTAAGGGCAAACCATTTCAAAATGACATCATAGAACAAGAGTCAAGCTCATTTACAAAATACTTGTCCAACGCACACCTCTACATACATAGATAGGACGGGGCCATGACATACTACCGGCTCCCCTCATAGTCAAAATACAATTGCAAGCTAAAGTCTCAAAACATAGGAGTAGGAAACATAACATAGCCCTCGAATCATTGAGGACTCACCAACAACTCGGATAAGCACCGTACTAGCCACGTGAATGGAGAGAAGGATCAAGAGTAGCTCCGGTCCCTACATGGTGACATCATGTAGGCAAAATATGCGTTAGTACTTGGAATGTACTAAGTATGCGGGGTGCAACACAACAATAGACAAGGACACAATCGAAATACAAGAAATAGTTTCATAGGCATTATGAATAACAATATGAGGATGCATGATCAAAGTGAAGTCAAAACATGTTTAAGTAAATCTATACTAATAGTAGATATCATATGTGTATGCATGATCCAACCAATCTATAACCCCAACTTAGGATGGGGGATGCCGTTCACACCCGGACACCCTGGTGGCAAGGTATAAACCCCTCACATGGTTGATGTTGGTCACACCCCAAGCATCCTAGGTGGTGAGATATAAACCTCTCACATGGTTGATGTTGGTCACACCCCAAGCATCCTAGGTGGTGAGATATAAACCTCTCACATGGTTGTCCGGTTCTTTTCCCCCGGACCGGGCATGGTCATGCAACACTTTATATAGGAAATTCCCATTAGGCTCTAATGCAATCTCACGTATGGAATGAACATATACACAAGCTTAGTTTGTCATCAACACATCTCTGGATTTCCATACATCTCATAACTCAAGCTTTAAAGCATCGATTCATCAATTCTCCATAGTTGGACATTTTGTCAAACACCTTGAAGGCATGTAATGGAATCAAAGAGCATGGAAAATAGGGTAGTAATTATGCAGCCAAACCAGTGAACAACCTACAACAACACCTTTTTAACACCCACAATACCACATGAAAATCTCCACATCCATTCCAAATTTAGATTCAAGTTCTAGAGTCACAACATGCTCAAAACAATCACTTTTCATGTTTAAAATTCAATGTGCAGGAAATTATTACAAAGAACAAGACTAATTTATGAATCTTAACTTAAACCATGAATTAGTGAGTAGAATAGAGTCTAGGCACTATGGGTGGAAGGACCCATGAGTTCAACACCACATACCTTGAGTTTTATGAAGGTCTTGAGAGTGTCTTCAATGGAAGCTTGGAACTTGGAGCAAGAGTCTCTTCAATCTTGAGGAAGGTTTTGGATTAGGGTTCTTGAGAGAACTTGAGAGAAAATGTGTCTAAGTATGGGAGAGGTGTTTTGGGAAATGTTTTAGAGATGGGAATTGAACTAATGGTATATAGGAAATAACATATGCCCTTTGGAAAAATGGTCCAACACTTAGAAAAAAAAATGAGGCGGGTGAACAGTAAAAACGCTCACTGGAAATTGCTTTCCTGCCGGACAGATTTTACGAAAATGGGCATAACTTCTTCGTCCGAACTCCGAATGAGGTGAAACGAAGTGCGTTAGGTAGCTAACTCAAAGGGCTTTCCATGGATATGTTATTGGCCACCCAATAATTTGTGTGCTAGGAGATATGACCCTCCAAAGTAGACCCTCGAAAAAGGCTTCACTTGGAAATTTCGGATTTTGATACGGTTGCTCTAAAATTTGGGTTAGACCCATTTCCCACTCAATTTGACCCCCTAAACAAGAATATGAAGTCGGATTTTCGAAAAACGAAACGGATTTTTTTTTTATATAGCTAAACAAGTTTCCGGTAACTTCCGAAGCACATTTTTAAGAACTTTTTGGGTCATTTCAATATCTCCCCCTTGGGAACATTCGTCCCCGAATGTGGAAGAGACGTACAAGGCAAGACTTAGTAAGAACATATCAGCCCCAACATGAATGCAAAAATTTTATTTAAACATCACTTCAAGATTTCAAAACTTAGTGTAAAGCATCCATAACTCATCAATTTAAACATATATGCACATTAATGATTCAGGGGCTGAAATGTAAGACTCAATGGAGTACAAAGGACTTGATTTAATACCTTAGGCTTGAGTGGAGTTGAATAGATAAGGATAACGTCTTTGCATGTCCGCTTCGGCCTCCCAAGTAGCACTCTCCACTTGTTGATTTCTCCAAAGCACCTTAACGGACGCCACTTCTTTGTTCCTCAACCTTTTAACTTGTCTATCTAAGATCTGAACCGGGACTTCTTCATACGTCAAATTATCTTCTACAACACCCACAACCTCAAGAGGTACAATAGCGTTAGGATCACCAACACATTTCCTCAACATCGATACATGGAATACCGGATGAACTAATTCCATCTCCTTGGGCAACCCCAACTCATAGGCTACTTTACCAACCCTTCTTATTATCTCATAAGGACCGACATACCTAGGACTTAATTTCCCCTTCTTACCAAAACGAACCACACCTTTCATTGGAGAAACTTTCAAATAAACCCAATCACCCACTTTGAATTCAAGATCCCGTCTCCTCACATCGGCATAAGACTTTTGACGACTTTGGGCTGTTTTCAACCTCTCCCTAATCATCCTTACCTTCTCAAGAGCATCCATGACCAGATCCGGACCCAACAAGGCCACCTCTCCAACTTCAAACCACCCAACCGGTGACCTACACCGTCTACCATAAAGTGCCTCAAAAGGAGCCATACCGATACTAGAATGATAACTATTGTTGTATGCAAATTCAATCAAAGGAAGATGATCATCCCAACTACCTTTCAACTCCAATACACAAGCTCTAAGCATATCCTCCAAGGTTTGAATTGTTCTTTCGGCTTGGCCATCCGTTTGAGGGTGGAAGGCCGTGCTAAGCTTTACCTTTGTACCAAGACCCCTTTGGAATGACTTCCAAAAGTGAGAAGTGAATTGGGCACCACGATCCGAGATGATAGACAAAGGAATCCCATGCAACCTTACCAATTCATGAATGTACAACTTGGCATACTCTTCAGCCCCGTAAGTAGTTTTAACCGGTAGGAAATGAGCCGACTTTGTCATCCGATCAACCACCACCCAAACCGAATCAAAGCCTCTTCTAGCCTTGGGTAAGCCCACTACAAAATCCATGTTGATTTCTTCCCACTTCCAAGTAGGTATCTCAATGTCTTGAGTTAGGCCACCCGGCCTTTGATGTTCGGCCTTGACTTGTTGACAACTATGGCAACCCGAAACAAATTTTGCAATGTCCTTCTTCATACCGCCCCACCAATACACATCCCTCAAGTCTCTATACATCTTTGTTGACCCCGGATGAATAGAATAAAAAGAATTATGAGCCTCATCAAGGATTCTTTCCCTCACACCATCCACACAAGGAACACATAATCTACCTTGGTACCTAAGGGCACCATCTCCCCCTTGGGAGAAAACCTCCACCTTACCACTACTCACCGAAGCCTTTAATTCTACCAAAGAAGGATCAAGATCTTGCTTGACTATCACCTCATCAACCAAGGAAGACCTTGAACCATCAACAACAACTACTCCTCCACTATCCACCCCTTCTAACCTAACTCCCAATTTGGCCAACCGATGGACCTCCTTAGCCAACTCTTTACTACCTTCCTCCACATGAGCCAAGCTACCCATGGACACTCTACTCAATGCATCCGCCACCACATTAGCTTTCCCCGGATGATAGTGAACACTCATATCATAATCCTTAAGGAATTCTAACCACCTCCTTTGTCTCAAGTTAAGATCTTTTTGCGTGAACACATATTGGAGATTCTTATGGTCGGTGAAGATATCAACATGCACCCCATACAAATAATGACGCCAAATCTTTAAAGCAAAAACCACGGCGGCCAATTCAAGATCATGGGTTGGGTAATTTTTTTCATGAACCTTAAGTTGCCTAGAAGCATAGGCTATAACCTTACCACTTTGCATCAACACACAACCCAAACCAATACGGGAAGCATCACAATAAACAACAAAACCTTCTAACCCATCCGGAAGTGACAAAATAGGAGCGGACACAAGCCTTTCTTTCAAAGTTTGGAAGCTTTCCTCACACTCATCCGACCACACAAATTTAGCCTTCTTTTGAGTCAACTTAGTCATAGGAGAAGCAAGAGAAGAAAACCCTTCCACAAATCTCCTATAATAACCCGCTAAACCCAAGAAACTCCTTATATCCGACGGGGTCAAAGGTCTAGGCCAATTCCTAATAACATCGGTCTTCTTAGGATCCACCTTAATACCATCCCCCGACACCACATGGCCTAGGAAAGCAACTTCCTTCAACCAAAACTCACACTTTTCATATTTAGCGTACAACTTCTCTTCCCTCAATCTTTGGAGTACAACCCTCAAGTGACCCTTGTGCTCTTCCTCACCCCGAGAATAGATCAAGATGTCATCTATAAACACCACCACAAAAGAATCAAGGTAGGGTTTGAAAACCCTATTCATCAAATCCATAAAGAGAGCCGGAGCATTAGTCAACCCGAAAGACATCACCACAAACTCATAGTGCCCATACCTAGTACGAAAGGCCGTCTTGAAATATCACACTCCCTCACCTTCACTTGATGATACCCTGACCGAAGATCAATCTTAGAGAAGTGACTAGCCCCATGCAATTGGTCAAATAAATCGTCAATCCTTGGAAGAGGATACCTATTCTTGACGGTGACCCTATTAAGTTGTCGATAATCAATACACATTCTAAGAGACCCATCTTTCTTCTTCACAAACAAAACCGGAGCACCCCAGGGAGAATGACTAGGTCTAATAAACCCCTTCTCTAACAAATCTTTTAATTGCTCTTTCAACTCTTTCAACTCCGCCGGGGCCATACGGTAAGGGGGGATAGAAATAGGTTGAGTATCGGGAAGGAGGTCTATACCAAGATCTATCTCCCTTTCGGGAGGGACACCGGGAAGGTCTTCTGGGAAGACATCTAGAAACTCATTAACAACCGGAATAGACTCAATAGGAGGGACTTTAGACTCCACATCATTGACTCTCACAATATGGTACAAGCACCCTTTGGAAATCAACCTATGGGCTTTAATGCAAGAAATGAATTTCCCCTTCACCACAACATCCCGGCTCTCCCACTCAAGGACGGGTTCATTAGGAAATCGAACTTGACTTTACGAGTCCTACAATCAATAGAAGCATAATATGCATGCAACCAATCCATCCCAAGAATAACATCAAAATCCACCATGTTCAACTCAACAAGATCGCAAGGCAACAACTTATTCAATATGCAAACCGGACAATTTCTATACACTTTTCTAGCAACAATAGAGACACCAATGGGAGTAGATACTTCATATGACTCATGCAACAATTCCGACTCGACATGAAATTTTCTAGCAACTAAGGGGGTAACAAAGGAAAGGGTGGCACCCGGATCAATCAAAGTATAAACATCAAGATCAAAGATTTGCAACATACCGGTCACCACATCCGGAGTCTCATTAACACCTTGTCTACCATGCAAAGCATAAAATCGATTGTCCCTTGGGGCACCACTTTGAGAAGCACCTCTACCCAAAGGAGTAGTGTTAGCACTTCGGACCTTGTTGCGGATCTTGGGACATTCAAACCTCTTATGACCCACTTCTCCACATTCAAAGCAAGCACCCGAACCCTTCATGCAAGGACCACCATGCTTCCTCCCACACTTAGGGCATACATCCATAGAACCCACTTCACCTCCCCCTTGAGGTCTAGGAACATTGATAGCAAATCCCCGGTTGACATGAGGGTTTCCTCGGCCTTGATGAAATCTAGCACCCTTAGGGAACCTATTCTCCAATCGGGCCCTCTTGGCCTCGTGCCCCCTTTCTTCCTCAATTTCTCCTCCTCCATTTGCTCGGCATAAGTCATCAACCGAGACAAATCCATATCTCCAATGAGCATAGCGGACCGACACTCCTCACTAACCAAGTCGGATACACCCATCACAAATTTGTTCATCCTCGACCTAGAGTCGGCCACCAAGTGAGGTGCATACTTGGAGAGTTGGACAAATTTGAGGGCATACTCCCTCACACTCATAGCTCCTTGCTTCAAGTTCATGAACTCCACCAACTTTGCCTCCCTAAGCTCAAGAGGGAAGAACCTATTAAGGAAAGCAAGTTTAAACTCCTCCCACAACACCACATAGCCATTACCTTTCTCACCCTTCCATTGATCAAACCAAATTTGAGCAACCCCCTTGAGTTGGTAGGCCGCCAATTCCGCCTTCTCACAAGCACCAACATCCATAATGGTCAAGATTTTGCATACCTCATCGATGAACTCTTGCGGGTCCTCATCCACCTTTGAACCATGGAAGACCGGAGGGTTCATCCTCATGAAATCTCTCACCCTTTCCCCCGGGGTGGTAGTTCGAGGAGCTTGGGCTCCTTGTTGCACTTGGTTAGCTACCACTTGTGCAAGCATGGTGAGTGCATCACGGAGCTCACCATTGGTGGGTGGCTCTTCCGGTGATCGGGCCCGTCTTCCCCTCATGTTTGGCATGATGATCTAGCAATCCAAAGAACAAGCGTTAGGGAGGAATCACCTTATCGCACTCTAAGCACGACATAGAACATGAAGAAGGGAAACCTTTCCTAAAACGTTTTGTAGCCTCCCATTCATAGTCGTGGCGCGCTTCACAACCATGATTAGGACTCTACTCAACGCGGTGTGTTGGACTCCGAGGATTTAACAACCTAGTGCTCTGATACCAAGCTTGTCACGACCCAAGCCTAGGGCCTAGACGTGACATGGCGAATGAGGAACCCGAAGGAACCCAAACAAGCCTCTCAAACTTGTCATCACACTTCATCGGTCGCGGAAGTACATTCAACATTAATTAACGGGAAATAGGGACTAAGGGCAAACCATTTCAAAATGACATCATAGAACAAGAGTCAAGCTCATTTACAAAATACTTGTCCAACGCACACCTCTACATACATAGATAGGACGGGGCCATGACATACTACCGGCTCCCCTCATAGTCAAAATACAATTGCAAGCTAAAGTCTCAAAACATAGGAGTAGGAAACATAACATAGCCCTCGAATCATTGAGGACTCACCAACAACTCGGATAAGCACCGTACTAGCCACGTGAATGGAGAGAAGGATCAAGAGTAGCTCCGGTCCCTACATGGTGACATCATGTAGGCAAAATATGCGTTAGTACTTGGAATGTACTAAGTATGCGGGGTGCAACACAACAATAGACAAGGACACAATCGAAATACAAGAAATAGTTTCATAGGCATTATGAATAACAATATGAGGATGCATGATCAAAGTGAAGTCAAAACATGTTTAAGTAAATCTATACTAATAGTAGATATCATATGTGTATGCATGATCCAACCAATCTATAACCCCAACTTAGGATGGGGGATGCCGTTCACACCCGGACACCCTGGTGGCAAGGTATAAACCCCTCACATGGTTGATGTTGGTCACACCCCAAGCATCCTAGGTGGTGAGATATAAACCTCTCACATGGTTGATGTTGGTCACACCCCAAGCATCCTAGGTGGTGAGATATAAACCTCTCACATGGTTGTCCGGTTCTTTTCCCCCGGACCGGGCATGGTCATGCAACACTTTATATAGGAAATTCCCATTAGGCTCTAATGCAATCTCACGTATGGAATGAACATATACACAAGCTTAGTTTGTCATCAACACATCTCTGGATTGCCATACATCTCATAACTCAAGCTTTAAAGCATCGATTCATCAATTCTCCATAGTTGGACATTTTGTCAAACACCTTGAAGGCATGTAATGGAATCAAAGAGCATGGAAAATAGGGTAGTAATTATGCAGCCAAACCAGTGAACAACCTACAACAACACCTTTTTAACACCCACAATACCACATGAAAATCTCCACATCCATTCCAAATTTAGATTCAAGTTCTAGAGTCACAACATGCTCAAAACAATCACTTTTCATGTTTAAAATTCAATGTGCAGGAAATTATTACAAAGAACAAGACTAATTTATGAATCTTAACTTAAACCATGAATTAGTGAGTAGAATAGAGTCTAGGCACTATGGGTGGAAGGACCCATGAGTTCAACACCACATACCTTGAGTTCTTATGAAGGTCTTGAGAGTGTCTTCAATGGAAGCTTGGAACTTGGAGCAAGAGTCTCTTCAATCTTGAGGAAGGTTTTGGATTAGGGTTCTTGAGAGAATGAGAGAAAATGTGTCTAAGTATGGGAGAGGTGTTTTGGGAAATGTTTTAGAGATGGGAATTGAACTAATGGTATATAGGAAATAACATATGCCTTTGGAAAAATGGTCCAACACTTAGAAAAAAAAATGAGGCGGGTGAACAGTAAAATCGCTCACTGGAAATTGCATTTCCTGCCGGACAGATTTTACGAAAATGGGCATAACTTCTTCGTCCGAACTCCGAATGAGGTGAAACGAAGTGCGTTAGGTAGCTAACTCAAAGGGCTTTCCATGGATATGTTATGGGCCACCCAATTATTTGTGTCTAGGAGATATGACCCTCCAAAGTAGACCCTCGAAAAAGGCTTCACTTGGAAATTTCGGATTTTGATACGGTTGCTCTAAAATTTGGGTTAGACCCATTTCCCACTCAATTTGACCCCTAAACAAGAATATGAAGTCGGATTTTCGAAAAACGAAAGGATTTTTTTTTATATAGCTAAACAAGTTTCCGGTAACTTCCGAAGCACATTTTTAAGAACTTTTTGGGTCATTTCAATATCTCCCCCTTGGGAACATTCGTCCCCGAATGTGGAAGAGACGTACAAGGCAAGACTTAGTAAGAACATATCAGCCCCAACATGAATGCAAAAATTTTATTTAAACATCACTTCAAGATTTCAAAACTTAGTGTAAAGCATCCATAACTCATCAATTTAAACATATATGCACATTAATGATTCAGGGGCTGAAATGTAAGACTCAATGGAGTACAAAGGACTTGATTTAATACCTTAGGCTTTAGTGGAGTTGAATAGATAAGGATAACGTCTTTGCATGTCCGCTTCGGCCTCCCAAGTAGCACTCTCCACTTGTTGATTTCTCCAAAGCACCTTAACGGACGCCATTTCTTTGTTCCTCAACCTTTTAACTTGTCTATCTAAGATCTGAACCGGGACTTCTTCATACGTCAAATTATCTTCTACAACACCCACAACCTCAAGAGGTACAATAGCGTTAGGATCACCAACACATTTCCTCAACATCGATACATGGAATACCGGATGAACTAATTCCATCTCCTTGGGCAACCCCAACTCATAGGCTACTTTACCAACCCTTCTTATTATCTCATAAGGACCGACATACCTAGGACTTAATTTCCCCTTCTTACCAAAACGAACCACACCTTTCATTGGAGAAACTTCAAATAAACCCAATCACCCACTTTGAATTCAAGATCCCGTCTCCTCACATCGGCATAAGACTTTTGACGACTTTGGGCTGTTTTCAACCTCTCCCTAATCATCCTTACCTTCTCAAGAGCATCCATGACCAGATCCGGACCCAACAAGGCCACCTCTCCAACTTCAAACCACCCAACCGTGACCTACACCGTCTACCATAAAGTGCCTCAAAAGGAGCCATACCGATACTAGAATGATAACTATTGTTGTATGCAAATTCAATCAAAGGAAGATGATCATCCCAACTACCTTTCAACTCCAATACACAAGCTCTAAGCATATCCTCCAAGGTTTGAATTGTTCTTTCGGCTTGGCCATCCGTTTGAGGTGGAAGGCTGTGCTAAGCTTTACCTTTGTACCAAGACCCCTTTGGAATGACTTTCCAAATGTGAGAAGTGAATTGGGCACCACGATCCGAGATGATAGACAAAGGAATCCCATGCAACCTTACCAATTCATGAATGTACACTTGACATACTCTTCAGCCCCGTAAGTAGTTTTAACCGGTAGGAAATGAGCCGACTTTGTCATCCGATCAACCACCACCCAAACCGAATCAAAGCCTCTTCTAGCCTTGGGTAAGACCACTACAAAATCCATGTTGATTTCTTCCACTTCCAAGTAGGTATCTCAATGTCTTGAGTTAGGCCACCCGGCCTTTGATGTTCGGCCTTGACTTGTTGACAACTATGGCAACCCGAAACAAATTTTGCAATGTCCTTCTCATACCGCCCCACCAATACACATCCCTCAAGTCTCTATACATCTTTGTTGACTCCGGATGAATAGAATAAAAAGAATTATGAGCCTCATCAAGGATTCTTTCCCTCACACCATCCACACAAGGAACACATAATCTACCTTGGTGCCTAAGGGCACCATCTCCCCCTTGGGAAAAAACCTCCACCTTACCACTACTCACCGAAGCCTTTAATTCTACCAAAGAAGGATCAAGATCTTGCTTGACTATCACCTCATCAACCAAGGAAGACCTTGAACCATCAACAACAACTACTCCTCCACTATCCACCCCTTCTACCCTAACTCCCAATTTGGCCAACCGATGGACCTCCTTAGCCAACTCTTTACTACCTTCCTCCACATGAGCCAAGCTACCCATGGACACTCTACTCAATGCATCCGCCACCACATTAGCTTTCCCCGGATGATAGTGAACACTCATATCATAATCCTTAAGGAATTCTAACCACCTCCTTTGTCTCAAGTTAAGATCTTTTTGCGTGAACACATATTGGAGATTCTTATGGTCGGTGAAGATATCAACATGCACCCCATACAAATAATGACGCCAAATCTTTAAAGCAAAAACCACGGCGGCCAATTCAAGATCATGGGTTGGGTAATTTTTTTCATGAACCTTAAGTTGCCTAGAAGCATAGGCTATAACATTACCACTTTGCATTAACACACAACCCAACCAATACGGGAAGCATCACAATAAACAACAAAACCTTCTAACCCATTCGGAAGTGACAAAATAGGAGCGACACAAGCCTTTCTTTCAAAGTTTGGAAGCTTTCCTCACATAGTCGTGGCGCACTTCACAACCATGATTAGGACTCTACTCAACGCGATGAGTGTTGGACTCCGAGGATTTAAAACCTAGTGCTCTGATACCAGTTTGTCACGACCCAAGCCAAGGGCCTAGACGTGACATGGCGAATGAGGAACCCGAAGGGACCCCAAACAAGCCTCTCAAACTTGTCATCACACTTCATCGGTCGCGGAAGTACATTCAACATTAATTAACGGGAAATAGGGACTAAGGGAAAACCATTTCAAAATGACATCATAGAACAAGAGTCAAGCTCATTTACAAATATTTGTCCAACGCACACCTCTACATACATAGATAGGACGGGGGCCATGACATACTACCGGCTCCCCTCATAGTTAAAATACAATTACAAGCTAAAGTCTCAAAAACATAGGAGTAAGAAACATAACATAGTCCTCGAATCATTGAGGACTCACCAACAAACTCGGATAAGCGTCGTACTAGCCACGTGAATGGAGAGAAGGATCAAGAGTAGCTTCGGTCTCTACATGGTGACATCATGTAGGCAAAATATGTGTTAGTACTTGGAATGTACTAAGTATGCGGGGTGCAACACAACAATAGACAAGGACACAATCGAAATACAAGAAATAGTTTCATAGGCATTATGAATAACAATATGAGGATGCATGATCAAAGTGAAGTCAAAACATGTTTAAGTAAATCTATACTAATAGTAGATATCATATGTGTATGCATGATCCAACCAATCTATAACCCCAACTTAGGATGAGGGATGCCGTTCACACCCGGACACCCTGGTGGCAAGGTATAAACCCCTCACATGGTTGATGTTGGTCACACCCCAAGCATCCTAGGTGGTGAGATATAAACCTCTCACATGGTTGATGTTGGTCACACCCCAAGCATCCTAGGTGGTGAGATATAAACCTCTCACATGATTGTCCGGTTCTTTTCCCCCGGACCGGGCATGGTCATGCAACACTTTATATAGGAAATTCCCATTAGGCTCTAATGCAATCTCACGTATGGAATGAACATATACACAAGCTTAGTTTGTCATCAACACATCTCTGGATTGCCATACATCTCATAACTCAAGCTTTAAAGCATCGATTCATCAATTCTCCATAGTTGGACATTTTGTCAAACACCTTGAAGGCATGTAGTGGAATCAAAGAGCATGGAAAATATGGTAGTAATTATGTAGCCAAACCAATAAACAACCTACAACAACACCCTTTTTAACACCCACAATACCATATGAAAATCTCCACATCCATTCCAAATTTAGATTCAAGTTCTAGAGTCACAACATGCTCAAAACAATCACTTTTCATGTTTAAAATTCAATGTGTAGGAAATTATTACAAAGAACAAGACTAATTTATGAATCTTAACTTAAACAATGAATTAGTGAGTAGAATAGAGTCTAGGCACTATGGGTGGAAGGACCCATGAGTTCAACACCACATACCTTGAGTTCTTATGAAGGTCTTGAGAGTGTCTTCAATGGAAGCTTGGAACTTGGAGCAAGAGTCTCTTCAATCTTGAGGAAGGTTTTGGATTAGGGTTCTTGAGGGAAAATGTGTCTAAGTATAGGAGAGATGTTTGGGAAATGTTTTAGAGATGGGAATTGAACTAATGGTATATAGGAAATAACATATGTCGTTTGGAAAAATGGTCCAACACTTAGAAAAAAAATGAGGCGGGTGAACAGTAATTTCGGTCACTGGAAATTTGTATTTCCTGCCGGACAGATTTTACGAAAATGGGCATAACTTCTTCATCCGAACTCCGAATGAGGTGAAACGAAGTGCGTTAGGTAGCTAACTCAAAGGGCTTTCCATGGATATTTTATGGGCCACCCAATTATTTGTGTGCTAGGAGATATGACCCTCCAAAGTAGACCCTCGAAAAAGGGTTCACTTGGAAATTTCGGATTTTGATACGGTTGCTCTAAAATTTGGGTTAGACCATTTCCCACTCAATTTGACCCCCTAAACAAGAATATGAAGTCGGATTTTCGAAAAACGAAATGAATTTTTTTTTTATATAGCTAAACAAGTTTTCGGTAACTTCCGAAGCACATTTTTAAGAACTTTTGGGTCATTGCACCGAGTCTACACCCTAGACATGGTCGGCACTCGAGAATCATTGTTGGTCCCCAAGCGAACCCTCATCCTGGTTGACTACACGCGGAAGACTAACTCAAGCATACAAAAGCTTAAAAACTGAATAAAATTCATGAAACTCAAATACAAAGTTTTAACTCAAATGATTTACTATGAATATAAATAGAATATTCAACTAGACAATAATAGGCAACTCAAGTCTTTAAAACATTTAATAAGATAAATGAAACAAACTTCTCAAACACTACTGTCTATCTATGAAGCCTCTACTGTTACAGAAGAATATCGAGACAAGAACCACGACATCTCAAACTACTAGTTGCAAAATAAAAGTGAAGTCCTCCGGAATATAGGAAGGCTCACAAAAGCTGACTAGAATATCCCATGACCTCCACGGAACCCCTGTTAATGATCCTGAATACTTGTATCTGCATCATGAAACGATGCAGGTCAAATGGTTAAGTACATGATAATTAATGTACGAGCATGTAAGGAAAATTCTAAAGTATAAACATAAGCTTGAACTTGAAAAAAAAGAAACATATTTACTTCTTCTCAACTCACTCAACTAAACTCAAATCGAGAATAAGATACTCAACTCAAAGGTACTCAACTCAAGATAAAGCAACAATAAAAGATGCAATATATGGAAAGCTTTTAAAACAATAGATAGCAACTCAATGTATTGAAGAATACAATAATAACTCAGTTTGTATATAACAATACAATGTAACTTTGTGTATATAAGAATAAAAAAATATCTCTGTGGAAGTTTCTCTAACCAACAACTATCACTATGAGCTTTGTGATGATATAACGTCTCACCCACGCTGCCAGAACTGTCCTATACTTTGCCAGGCTATAAGACCTACTACTAAGTGGATCCACTAGTCTATGTTAAAAAGCATTAAGGAATCATCTAAAAAGTTATGACCATTTTAGTAACCCGATACAGTGTTGTTACGAATTAGCTGACGGAAAAATATTAAAAAGGCTCGTTTTTGTCTTTTACTTCCAAAAAAATTCTAAACGAAATTCTTGACTAATAAAAAGATCAAAACAATCATATTTTTATTTTTTAATCCATCATTCTCTTCTCTCTCAAACCCTAGGGCAAAATCCTAAGGAAAAATCAAAGTAGAAAACTCCATTCAAGATTCTTTCAATCTTTTTCAAGATTCGTCTTCAAGATAAGTCTTTCTCCAAGAATTTCATTCTTTTCAACTCAAATTAATCAGTTTAGACCCTTAAATGGGTGAAATTCGCTTTTAGAATAAAATACCTCTCCTATTTTTGGGTGACTTTCCTTAACTGGACAGCCTAACTTCAAAAGAGCATATCTCACTCATCCGAGCTCTAAACTTAGTGAATTTGGTGGCGTTGGAAAGATAATTCAAAGACCTTTCATTTGATATCTTATGGGCCACCTAACTCATCCTTTGCTAAAAAATTATGGTCGTTTGAAGTTGACCCAAAACTTAAAGGAACCTAGGAATGACTTGAATGAATTATCTTTAATTCTTTTTGAAACTCAGGGTGCTATATATAGTGACCTTAACACTTAGGAAAATTTTAAATTCCTTGGTAAAAACTTACTCACTACGAAGAATGGTTCAAGTCTTAGCTCAAAAAATTTCTGGGGTAGTACGTGGGATTTGCCTAGACTCAACACTGAAGTTTGTTCCACCTTACCTAGATTTTCCTAAAATTAGTTAAAATCTGGCTCACACCGACAAGGCTGACACAAGAGTAGCTCTGATACCATTTGTAACAGCCTATCCCGCTAGTGATATTGTCCACTTTGGGCCTAGACTCGCACAACTTTAAAACGTGTCACTAGCTAGTTAGTAAAAACATGCTTACTTATATACCCAACATCTCTAGTGTGTTTTATCGATGTGTGAGACTTCCTATTTTAAGATGGGGTGTCACATCAATTTAGTACTTAGAGCATTTTTGGACTGACTTATTGCTTTTGACTTATAAGCCAAAAGTTATAAGTAAAAATTCGAACTTATGATGACTTCTAGCCTATTTTTATTTTTTTAGATTAAAAATAAGTGATTATAAGTACTTTTTAAAATTTTCCAAATACTTTTAAAATGTTTAAAAGATATTTTAACTTAAAAAACACATTAAAATAAACCAATTCAAACAAGGCCTAAATGGTCCAGTAAATTCGATGGTATCTTGGATAAGTGATCTCTTCTACCACTTAGGAGTCGTTTGGTTTGAATTCATGTTATGATAGGATAAATTATGATATATAAGTTATGCTAAGATTATATTTTATGGAGTGTTTGATTTGTTGTATTCAAAGTAATAAATTTTAAAAGCAATTTCTTTGTTTACAAATATACCCTTAATAAATGTGAAAAATGATGTATAAAAAGGGTTTAAAGGAATATTATTGTCATTTTTTTTTATCCCGAGATAAGATATCCCTGGATTACTATATACCACCCAAGGAGAGTGATAACTTATTCCGGTACTAATTATTAATTTCGGAATAAGTTATTCCAAACTTGCCAATCAAATAACAAATTAAGTGACAGTACAATTTAATCCCAAAACTATTTGATGTTATCCTTCACACCAAACTATCCCTTAAAGTTTTAATGATTTACTTGGATGCATTTGATTTTTCCGCAAAATAAATCAAATCCAACACACCCATTAAACTTTTTTCACAAAAAATCAGCCCCACCTCCCTCTATTTTGTTTTTCTTCCCAACATTTGAACTCAAAAACCAAAATGTTGACATTAACATCTGTGATTATTCAGGGTATATTCGATATGAAAGAAAATATTCTTTTGAAAGTTTTTCAAGGAAATTTTTTTTTTATGTGTTCAATAGATAAATAAAAATATTATTTTAGAATTATTTATATATAATTTAAACAAATAATATTAAAAGACATATCAATATTAGTAAAAGTGTAGAGTGGTGAAGATGAAAACTATAGAAAGTGGGAATAGAGATAAGGTGTTTAGAGAGAAAATATCAAATGCATCCAAAATATATCATTAAATCTCTAAGCAGCTAGGTGACTTTTATCCAAAATACCATTAAGATTTACAGGATCATTGAGTACGTGTGATTCACAATGTACATATAAAAAATTATTACATCTCAATCGCTAATTAATAGGTTTAATTTAAATTTGATTTGTTCCATACATTTAACTTTTCTATAGAGAATCTAAACCGTCTAAGTATAACCATGGTTGAAAGCCGCATTGTTGTTATGAGATCAAAAGTACTTCTTTTGAAAAATAATGATATTTTTTTAATAAATTAAAGTGTTTAACAATCATATATTCACAAGCCATTCGTTTAATAAATTACAGTCGAAGTGATTCTTTAATTATATAACCATGTTTAACTGCATCCAAATATAATAAACAAATAATGTTAGATTACTTTTATAATCAAAGCATATAAGTTCATCTTTATTCATTTGTTAAATTAAATATATTTATATTCACTCCATCTTTTTTAGTTGTCATGGTTTTCTTTTTTTAGAGTTAAATGATAAGAACTTTGACTAACATTTTACGATGTATTTTTTCATCGAATTGATATGCAAAAAATTGTAATTTATAGTACTTTTCGTATAGTTTTTGAATATCTAAATTTTTATATCTTCAATGTAATCTATTTAACTTTAAAAATAATTCAAATTAATTTTTGAAAAGTCTAACATAATAACTAAAAGGGAACGGAGGAAGTATTATTTAAAAAAATTTAAAATTGGAGTTAAAGTTATATTTGATTAAGATCGAATATGATCACTTTTTAAAGAATAATTATTTTGAACGTACCTCCTACATGATGACTTTAGGTAATGAACACAAAATTGGATGAAATTTACTCTGCTAACGTCTACCAACCTTGCCTTTTAATTATTTGTTAAAATAGCAAGTCTCTATACTAATTATTACTAAGCTATTATATGTCTCACACATTGAAGGACAGTAGATACTACTCCCTCTGTCCCTAATTATTTGTTCACTTTTGAATTAACACATATTAAGAAAACAATTAATGACATGGTGAGTTTATCATTTTACCCCTATTAATTATGAAGTGAATGAAAAATTCTATATTTTTCAAAGTAATTAATCATTTAATTGAGGGTATAATAGGTAAAAAAAAATTGTTCTTTCTTGATTTGTTAAAATGGACAAGTAATTAGGGACAATTATAAAAGGAAAAATGGACAAGTAATTAGAAACATAGGGATAGGGAGTATTATTCATGTGACAAAAACGCGCAAATGAAGCCATGTATCTAAGTAGCAATGTGGTGCTCTATCGCTTCTATTCCAGTCGATGTAATATTAATGTGTAAAAATAATCTAGGCTCTTTATTTATTAGTTTCTACTTCCAAACAATTGATTTAATACTCAAATTTGATTCAGATATGTTTGAATTTAAATTATAAGGTTTATAATTGTATGAAACAAACTCGAATCATCAATTTATCAAAATAACACTAAATTTAACAAACTCATTTAACATTATTTTTATTTTTTATTGAATGTACATATGATTGATTAAAGTGTATAAAAATTGATTAAAGCTTCAGTTATATGTGTTTGAAGTGCAATTTTTTTATTTTTTATTTTGCCCAATTATTCTTTGAGTTTCAACACTCAATTTACTCAAATTCAAAACTAAGTTCTATATATCTTATAACGCAAACCCTATCCTTCAATTATTAATTTGTCAAAAAAAATAATCTAAAAAAATCATTTTGCATAATAGTGATTTGCCATTATTTTTAAGATCCACTCTTGATTGGTACCAAAATAATTGGTGGTACAAATCTCGATCGTACTTCATTGACATATTTTACTTGTGGGATAATGATAATTCCATGCGATCCTAGCACATTAATATCAATTTTTGGAATTGTTAGCCTGTTATTTATATTCAATGGTGAATATAAATTATTAAAATAAAGTAAAACACATATTATTTAATTAAGGTTAGATAAAATGAACCATAAATTCAAACACATGATATGTATATATTAGATTGGTATATGCAGGTAAATTTTACTTTTAATAATTATGGTAAGTAAAATTAGGTGTTGCAACTTAATTTTATTAATGCAATAATCTCATGAATGGTTCTCCACAGGGGTGTACGAAACCGAATCGAAAATCGAATCAAACCGCAAATTGAGTCAACCCGAAAAAAAAATCCGACAAGTGGTTTGGTTTTGAAGAAAAAAAATCCGACTATATTTGGGTTGGTTTGGTTTTAACTAAAAAAAACCAACCCGAGACCAAACCAACCCGAATTTATATATATAATTTTAAAATTTTATTTTATACATAAAAATATTTACTTTGATATAATTTTAAAATATTTCTTATATTTTTCCATAGTTTTTGTCTTTTAATATAATATTTCAAGTTTGAAACTTAGAATTATGAATGGGCCAATAAAGATTATAGTCCACAGATGTTGTAATTATAATAAAGCTTAAATCAAAATCAAATTAATACTAATGCAAAAAGAAAATCAATTCAATACTAAGAATGACAATAATATTGAATATTTGTTCTTTAGTTTTACATTGGTTTAGACAATTAAAATACATAATCTAATTTTAATTTTCTTTAATATTTAGTCATGTAACTAATACTTATTAAACTTAATTTTAGCATGATTTAGTACTTTTAAATTATGATCATTTTCATTATGAGTTGTTAATTTGCAATATTTGTTTTACGCGATTTCATTATTATTATTTTTGTTGGATATTTTAGTGTCATTAATCATATCATATTGTGTTATATTTTTAAGAAGCATCTTAGATAATTGTATTTTGGTAGGACTAAAGAACTATTTGAAATACAAGTAAATTATCTGTTTGTATGAATATTTTACCGGAAAAATCCGAAACAACCCGAAAAACCGAAAAACCTGAAAAAATTCAAAAAAATCCGAGGTTGAAAAATTCGAGTTTTATTGATTTGGTTTGATTTATAAATTTAAAAATCCAACACAAATGGTTTAGTTTGATATTTGAAAAACCCGAATCAACCCGGCCATGTACATCCCTAATTCTCCACCTGATGTCAAGTTTCAAGAGTCCTTTAAGCACAATGGACAATATTCTCAGGTAATATTTATTAATTTTACCAATTACACTAGTTGAAGCCAAATTAAATAATAAATCCTACAAATTGATTTATTGGCCATTCTTTTTTTTATTTTTACTCAAAACTTATTATTTAAGAATTATTTTGGAGACAAATAATAAATATTTTTATTTAATTTGATATTTTACATGTTATTCAGTGTAACCCATATTATGCTTGATATTAGGTATTTAAAATGAATAAAACTTATTTAAAATATCTAAGTGAAAATTTCATGTCAATCTTAAGAGGCTATTGATAGATTCAACCTTTTAAGATGCCCCACCTCCCATTTACTATTTTAAAACCCTTATGTATTTACCAAAGTAAAACATCAAAAAAAAATTAATCTTTATAAATCAAGATAATAAACCATTTCATATATGAAAGTGGGTCTTTAAAGTAAACTTAAAATGAGTATTAGTTAATACTAGTTAGTCAAGTAGAGGGTTTGGTTGGATTTGGTGATCTGGGTTTCATTTTGCGGTGGTTTACGGTGACTAGTTGGGTGTTGTATGGTGGTGAAAGAGATCAGAAGAGATAGGGGGTTTGGTGATTTCCGGCGTGGAGGAGGAAATGGAGAAAAAGGGGAGGGTACAAAAATGAAGATGAACAAAATGGGTTATATTATTAGGTGGGTCGGATCGGGTCGGGTTAAAATTGGGTAATTTTAAATTATTTGGGGCTTTTCATCCAATTGAAGAACATAAATGATGAAATTAATAACGGCATGGATAACTTCATTTTAACGGTAATGACATAATCAACTAATAAATCAAAATTAAAAGAAACTTTTTTGACCATTTTCCCTATAAAATACATAAACAAATCTCGTGCAACTCAAACTCCTTCTCAATTAATAAGTAGGTGTTTGGCCATGCGATACCATATCATGATATAGAATCGTGAGATGAAATCAGCGTTTGGACATGCGATTTCACGCTGATTTCATATCATGAGATGGAATACCATGTTCTCCAAAAATCATGATATGGAATTATATGGGAATTCCATATCATGATTTGAGATTTTTTAAACACAAAAATTGATCCACAAATTTATATTTTGTTAAAACAACCCCACAGACTTTTGGAGCTTGGAAAAATAGATTCAAAATACTGAAACAAGGCATGAATCATTATGATATTAACACACAAGTGAAAATTGTCATAGCTTGTGCAATGTTACATAATTATTTGCAAAAAGGAGTAATGAAATATTTATGGTCTATGATCATGAAAATATAGTTATGGATGATATTGACCAAAAAAATGGCTCAAAGTAACAATGCTGGTTTGTCTTCTCGGTCACATGATCGAAAAATGCAAGTTCAACGTGAGGAGATTGTCCGTATTATGTGAGAGGATTATATTAAAGACTTGTTCACTACAATTTATGTTCAATTTTTTTATTGAATTAAAGTTTGATGAAACAATTACTTAAGTGGGAAACAAATAGCTTTGTAATAATTTATTATGCGATTTTATAAATTTTTGTTTATTTGGTAAGATTGAAAAAACAATTGAGGTTATTTTAATAGTTTTACAACTTATTAGATTCTTATGAGTATGAGAAATTATATAATACTAAAATTTCGTATCGCATATCCAAATAAAACTTTAATTTCATCTCATAATTTCATATTATAATACTATATCATGATTCTATATCTTGATTTCATATCGCAGGGTCAAACCACCCTTAAAGAATGAATTATTATTTTTTTGAAGAAAACCCACATAAAGTAATATTTGTCATTGTACTTCATTGACACGTTTTAGTTATGGGATAATCTCCCGAATATTCATTATTTGTGCTATCGTTAGCCTGTTATCGGTACTGAATGGTGAATATAAATATATAATTAAAATATGAAGATTATTTGTATGAGGGCACAATTTCTTTTTGATAAGTATATTTGTGGGTCCCTTTCGTTGTCACATTTTTTTTCTCACTCTTCCATTTTCTCAAATTTTAGTTTGTTCTTCGTTAGATTTTTTTTTCTTTGCAAAACATCTTTTTTCTTTTATTTCTGCACCCTTTTTTTTACCAACATTCCTACAGGTCTTTTTTTTTTTTTTTAATCCTACCTCTTAGTGCAAAATAAAAGTATTAATATTACTATTATTTCGTGTTTTCATAAATTCACTTGGTTGACTTTTTATTTCTATTAATTTTTGTTTAGCAATAATATATTATCGTAGAGATGCCAAGTAAATAAATAATTTAACAAATATAAAAATAAGAAATATAATTGGATGCTTAATATCATTAACATATTATTATAAATATTAAGTATTCAGATATATTAAGTGGTTATAAAATAAAATAAAAATTAATAATTAAGATTGAAACGTCAAAAAATAAATTATGACCAAAATTTAAACAATTAAAATTAGATTGCATATTTAAGTGTAATAACTAAGGTCGATTAAATTTTAGTAGTTCAATTAGTTGACTATATGAATATATACTTTGTTGGTGAGAATTCGATTATTTTGTAGTTTCACTATTGTTAATTTCTTCAAACTCATCCAAAAAAATGAATTCAAATTTTTCCTTAAATAATTTTTCGCCCATTTATTTTTAAATCCAAAGTTTCTCATTGAATTTACATTAAAAATACGTTAAGAGTAAAAGAAGTTGAAAAAAGAAGAAGACAATGTGTGATGAGAAAGAAAAAGTAAGAGAAAAGATTAAAATTGGAGGAGGACAAAAATAAGAAATTGAAATAGTGGGTCCCATAATATACAAATGGCAGCCAAAGAGGGTCTCACAGACTGACAATAAATGTGCCTAGTACAAAATAAATAATTTCACCAAGAATATATATGTAGAGCCACAAATATTATATTCCGTACGAAAAGATCACTTTATTTATGTTTTGGTACGAGGTGCTCCTGGGATCAATTATTATTCATATAAGGGGTCCAATTTAGGCTCTACAATACAACATCATAATGTATTCTCTTATTATATAAAAGATAGTTTGTGCTGAAGCAGGTACGTCTTTGTTGATGTATTTATTTTAGTGCATTTTTTTATCGTTGATGCTGAAGTAAGCATGTCTTCGTTGACGTATCTGCTTCAGTGTATTTTTTTAAAAAAAAAATTTAAAAATTATTTTTTTTATTTTACTTTAATTTAATTACTGTATAATTTTTTTGTATCCGTCGATGTGCCTGCTTCAACGTATTTTTTTTAAAAAAACTTAAAAATTTATTTATTTTGTTCTACTTTAATTTAATTAGTGTATTTTTCGAAATTATGGAATCTGTTTTAGCTATGAATTTTAGTTTCGTCTCCATCAACATGCCTTCTTCAGCGTTCTTTTTAAAAAAAATTAAAAATTTATTTCTTTTGTTCTACTTTAATATAATTAGGGTATAATTTTTTTGAAATTATGGAATCCGTTTTAGCTATGAATTTTAGTTGTAAATTCAAGAAGACGTGCATGCTTCAGTGTGTTTCGAAAAAATATTTCAAAAAAAATTACTTCTTTTATTCTACTTTAATTTAATTAGTGTATAATTTTTTCGAAATTATGAAATCTGTTGTAGCTATGACTTTTAGTTTTAAATTCATATTCTTTAGTTATTGCTTTATGGAAAATCCGTTTTAGCTATGACTTTGATTATTTTGAACGTCGGTAATATTTGTTTATATCTTGTAACTACTTTGAGTGAAAAATCAACAACCGATGACCAAAAGTACATTAATTATGGACATCTTAATGAAACTCTTCACAGTAAATTTGCGCAAACAAAAAGTAATTAACAACTTAAATATCTAAAAATCACATTAAAATTTAATCAACTTTCTAAATTCTATTTATATCATATAAATTAAAATAAAAAATATTAAGATATTGGCACGTGCTATCACGGACACCTTGTACTAGTATATAGTTAACCAAGAGCCTATTTAATTTAGCTTTAACTTATGATGTATAAATTAAAATATTATAAGTTAGAATTTAATTATAAGCATCATAAATTAAAATATTATAAGTTAGAATATGTTTGAATAACTTATTTTAAGTTCTTTCAAATTTAATAAAAAAGAACTTTTAAGGATGATCTTGTAAAAGCTACAAAAATTCGAGTTTCATGACTATCCACAATTTCATTAACTTTCTTAGCTATAAAAATTAATGTGACCGTTATTTCTCAACTTCATTACTATATAATTGAAGTTGAGAAAATAAAAATGGGAACTTTACTACTAAATTTTAGCTATGAATTTAACAGCTAGTCAGGGCTAATATCTAGTAATAGCTACAAAAGTTCGAACTTATGACTATCCACGAAATCATAAAATTTCTTTAACTACAAAAATTAAATTGACAATATTAATTTCTCAACTTTTTTACCACAATAAAAATTGAGAAAATAAAACTGGGAACTTTATGTAGTTTTGCAATGGAATATTTAATTATTATTTTTAAGTTGAGTTTGGAATTTACAAGAAAAAAAAATAATAAAAAATATATATATAGTTGTTTGACGCTAACTTTGACAGTGGGGGGGGGGGGGGGGGGGGGAGGGTGATCATTATTTATTTGTTAAAAAAAAAAAAATGTTATGTACTTATTTTCTTTAGGTGATTATAACCTAAAATGAAAGGTCATTTTTTGTTTGTCAAAAATGCCCTTAGCAGCTCTATAAATTGGAGATAGAGTCATAGCAAGTAAAACACACAAACAAATTTAAGATGAAGAAGTGTATTAGTAATATATTGAGTTTCCTGTTGGTTTCAAGTTTGGTTGCCTTTTCTCATGAATTTTCTAATAATGGGAATGATGTATCCCATGCTGTGCTGGACATGGAGGGCGAACCACTCAAGATAGACGAGGAGTACTCCATTATCAGTATTCCCTATGGCGGTGGAAGCGTATACTTAGCTAATCTTGGAAACACCAAATGCCCAAATGGCGTTGTGCAGGACAGTTCTGGTGAATTTGATAACAACACACCTGTGTTGTTTTATACTATGAAATTTGGAAGTCATTTCGTTTCTGAAAACCAAGATGTTAGTATAAAGTTCTCAACTTCTTCTTCTTCAACTAAGTCATGTGTTAACGAAACTGTTTGGAAAGTTGGTTATTCCATCGTAGGGCCGACGCATTCACCACTTAGGTTTGTTATAACTGGTGGTACCTTAGGATTTCCAGGACCTAATAACATAGAGAACTGGTTCAAGATTGAGAAATATGAGACAGGGATACCTCATTCTTACAAGTTAAGGTATTGTCCTAGTCAATATATTTGTCCAACATGCCAATTTGATTGTGCAGATGTCGGGCTATACGAAAATAAGGGATACGCCCGTCTGGCTCTCAATAACAAGCCTTATCCATTTGGCTTCACCAAAGTAAAGAAGAATGATGCATAGTTAGTTAATTATCTATGCTTATTATATTATAACCTACCTCGATCGCTTTCTAAAATAATGTGGATCATGCTTCTATGTAATATTAATGCTTATGATGAATAAAAAAGCTAGTTTTCTGCTTTCAAACAAATAAGTTTTAGTAATTAATAAGTGCTACGTATTAATTACTTATGATAATCCCATCCAGTACCGTCACGACATTAGTATTCATTATTGATCAGTTTGCATTGGAGTTACGACTAAGTCCAAGTTGTAATATGCACTGTTATTGATTACGTGATATGTATTTCATGGATAAATTGCATATTAATTTTGATTAGACATACCCAGTACACTTAAATTAGGTTTAAGGATGGAAAAAACAAAAAGCTCAAAAAATACTATTGTAATGAATACAAATGTGTATTATATGTTGCTTTGACAAGGAGTTAATTTTATCGTATATTCAATTGAACTAGAAGTTTCATTGTTTATTGTTGTTGTAGAAATTCATTTGTATAACAATTTTCCAATATCCCCGAGGATATATTATTTTTATTATATATGTTTTCAATCAATCACTCTGTTTCTTCGATATCACCAAGTTGTTTCATTACTAATGCAAATACAATCAAAACACAATCATCATTAAGTTCAAGTTACTCGATTAAAATAATAATAATTTAATTTATTCGGTATGAATTTTTTTTCCCCAATAATATATGAGAAAAACATGTCATTATGTTTCAAATACATGAATTCATTTAACTATTTTTAAGTTTTAACCACAACAAAGATAATCAGAATGAAATAAAAAGAAACTTAATACATTGAAAGAAATAAAAAAAAATAAGAAACCAAAACTTTAAGTGCTAGAAAAATTCAAGGATAACAAGATTTAAGTAATCAAAAGGGTAACAATTTTTTTTGAAAATTTCAAAAGGGCAACTGAATTATTTATGAAACCAAAAGGGCAACAATTTGTAACGGCGTTTAAACCAGGGTTTCCGCCGCAAGGCGCAAAAACCCATGAGCCTTACAAGGCACAACAACTTTTAGCCTTGTAAGGCTCAACCGCCATGAGCCTTACAAGGCGCAAGACTATTTTTTTAAAAAAAAAAATCAGAAAAGATTATATTTATTTGGCTTAATTAAATATATAAATGTTATAGTAGTTATTATAACTACTAATTATGGAACAAGATCCATATCTATGGGTGTACATGATCGGGTTGGTTCGGATTTTTAAAATATCAAACCAAACCATTTGTGTCGGATATTTTAAATTTATAAACCAAACCAAACCAATAAAACTTGGGTTTTTCAACCTCGGGTTTTTTCGGGTTTTTCCGGTAAAGTATTCGTACAAACGTATAATTTACTTGTACTTCAAATATTTCTTTAGTCCTATCAAAATAAAACTATCTGAGTGTTTCTTAAGAAAATAACACAAAATATGATATGATTAATGACACTAAAATATTCAAAAAAAATAATAATAATGAAATCGCGTAAAACAAATATTGCAAATTAATAAGTCGTATGATCATAATTTAAAAGTACTACATCATGCTAAAATAAATTTAATAAGTATTAGTTACATGACTAAATATTAAAGGAAATTAAAATTAGATTATGTATTTTAATTGTCTTAACGTATGTAAAACTAAAGAACAAATATTCAATATTATTGTCATTCTTAGTGTTGAATTGATTTTCTTTTTGCGTTAGTATTAATTTGATTTTGATTTAAGCTTTATTATAATTATCAATATCTATGGACTATAATCTTTTTTGGGTCATTAAGAATTCTAACTTTCAATCATGAAATAATATATTAAAAGATAAAAACTATGAAAAAGTATAAGAAATATTTAAAAATTCTATCAAAGTAAATATTTTTACGTATAAAATAAAATTTTAAAATTATATATATAATGTCGGGTTGGTTTGGTCTCGGGTTGTTTGTTTTTTAGTTGAAACCAAACCAACCCAAATATAGTCGGGTTTTTTTTCCAATACCAAATCAAGTCAAGCCAAACCACTAGTCGAGTTCTTTTTCCGGTTTGACTCGATTTGCGGTTTGATTCGGTTTTCGATTCGGTTTTGTACACCCCTAAGTCATGGTTGGTGGTGCACTGGTGGGAGTGCTTCACCCTTAACTAGAGGTCTCGGATTCGAGCCCTGGGTATGGAGAAAATTTTGTTGGGAGCGCCACCCCCGAATGGGCCCTGCAGAGCGCGATCCAGATTTAGTCGGAGCTCCAATGTGGACTCCGGACACCGGGTGGGAAACCAAAAAAAAAAAAAAGTCTGTCGGTTCTGATTAATTAATGTGCAAATTCTTCTTTGATGATTCAAGTAATTTATTATATATTTGTAATCAAATCAGGTAAAAGGTGTTTAATTTAGAACTAAAATGCAATACCAAATATTGGAAAAGAATATTCATGGACTTTTTTGTATTGACAAAAGGATAAAATTTGCCATTAAATGGACTATTTATTTATGCACTTCTTTTATAGAGTACTTTTTAGGCTCAATATTCGTATTGAGATTCCGTAATCTGAGTTCAATTTTTTTTAAAAAACTCATGTTAAAGGTATAAAATATTATTTATTAAAAAGTGACTTCGTTGTTATAATTCGAATCTAAACCTCACTACGAAATTTACCACTTTATCACTACAATTTTTGATGAAACTATATATTTATACTTTGTTTGGATGGTTGTTACATGTCATTTTATAATATATTATATTATGTTATATTAAATTGTATCTTTTTCGATAATTATATAATGTCAAAAAAATAAAAAAGATAAACACACCAGAAAAATAGAGTACGGAGTAGATTTACTATATAAAAAAAAGTAAATAATAAAATACAATTATTAAATAGTAAGTAAAACAAAATGAAAAAAATAATAATATTATGACCATACATTCATACTAAATCAACCATTACACAAAATAAAAAATCACGTTATTACCTAACAATAAATTTAATAGTATAAATTTAATTTAACTAATCATCAAATAAACATTATATTTAAACAAACAACACATCCAAACATTCTTTTAGAAAATCAAGTTTAAACAAGTGTCATAAGAACTATATAGCTTCACCCCTAATATGCATACATGTGTTGAAATGTGCATTACTTACAATATACAATTTATTTATTTTAAATTTTTTTGCGTTATCAAATTAAGCTTACGGTTAATAGAAATCCTATTTTGATAACTCAAAAGGCATAATTTTTTTAAAAAAAAATAACCGACTAAAATACATTGTATTTTTGTAAAAAAAGGTACTGCATTTTAGATAAATTTAAAGTTGGATGATTTAACATCTCAACTAAATAGTCAGATTTTTTTATTTATCTAACAAAAAAAATTAGCGGTCGAGTTTGCAATGGGGGGTCTACCAAGGATGTCTTGTATTAGATTAGAGAACATCAACATTACCACAGCAAAAATGAAAATAACTTGATTACATGACAAAAATGAAATTAATTTTTAGTAATAATTAATATGTTAATATTCATTTTTGGCTTTAACAAGCTAAGATTACATGACAAAAATGAAAATAACTTGATTGTTAGCCTGTTGGTATTTATCTTCAATGGTGGATATATATTAGTATAGTATTCAAATATATTTTAGGCCAAAAAGATACGATGTTCCTCAATTTAATTAACCATGTTCGTTAGTTTCAGCCCTCAATTTTTACGCTATTTTTAGTACTAAATTAATTTAATTGTATAATCTTTTGTTTCAATTTATGTAATTTAGGGTTTGTCCATAGTACGGTCAATTGACATTGAATTAATTTCACAATGTTAATAATGGTGAAGTTGAACGAATTTAAAAACTGAGAGCACATATATTATTTATGAACTCTCAAATTTAAAAGTTGAGAATAGATGATAGCCAAAAATATTGAAAACACTTCTGAATTTAATTTTGTTTTCGAACTATTGATAGCTTTAAAAACACCTTTCTACTTTACTATTGTAATAGGATCACTTTATTGATTGTTAATGTGTTCAAATGTTACATATCCTGATTCTAGTACCTAAATTAAATGTGTTCCAAATTTAAAGAGATATCGATATATTAATTAGGCCTACTGCAACTGGGAAAAAAACTAATTAGCCATCGTACTTCATTATCATGTTTTAACTTTGGTCTAATAATGGTCCCATCGGCACATTAGTATATAATATATATCCATTATTGGCCTGCAACAGTGCAACTCCAAGTAGAGTTGATAAGAACGGAAAATTTGGCTATTCTTTAATTTCTTTGATGATTAGTGTTCATTCAATATTAGTCGTTCATATTTTAAAAATATTTTTCTCAAATTATTTGTCAATTTATAAAATCAAGAGAGAATTAATTATTATTTTTTCTTTTTAACCTTATAATAATTTTTTTTTTTAAAAAAAATGTAAATAAGTTTGTAAAGTTTTTTTTTTAAAAAAATTATGGGTAAATTATTTTTTTAAAAGATGAACAACTAATATGGAGCAGAAATTTTACAATTTAAAACTTAGACCTATAAACATTTTTGTGTAAGGTGTGCCTTTGTGAAGGTCATCATAAAAAAAAATTCAGACAATTTTTATTGAAGTTGTAAATTAGATAAAGGCAAAATTTCACGCATTTTATAGAACTTTTACCTTGTTGCCAAGACTAATTAACTTTAAACATTTTTAACTAAGGTTAGTAAAACCAAGACAAAATGACTGAAGTACATATAAAAGTTATCTAAAAACTTTCAGCACAAAATCAAGACTAGAAGATTATTTGCATTTTTGGTATCTCAATTATTGTTGTTTGGTTAACTATTTTGTACTTTTGTATACCTAATAGTTTTCATTTCTGCTTTGTTTTTTCTTTCTAAACATTTCAACTCAATTAAAATCAAAATGTTGATATTAACATTTGTGATTGTTTAGGGTATATTCGTTAAGAAAGAAAATATTTTTTTTGAAAGATGTTTCTCAAGAAAATAAAATTCATATGTGTTTAGTAGGTAAATAAAAAATATTATTTTAAAAATATTTATATATAATCTAGACAAATATATTAGAACACACAATAATAAAAGTAAAAGTGTGAGGTGGTGAAGGTGGACATGACTATGAGAAGTGAGAGTGAAGATAAGGTGTTCGGAGGGAAAATATCATATACATCCAAAATCGTTAAATCTCTAAGCGGACAAGTGGATTTTATCCAAAATACGATTAAGATTTATGGGATCATTTAGTACGTGTGATTCACAATGTACATATAAAAAATAATTACGTCTCAATCACTAATTAATAGGTTTAATTTGAATTTGGTTTGTTTTATACATTTAACTTTTCTATAGATAACCCAACCCGTCTAACTATTACCATGGCTAAAAACCGCATTATTGTTATGAGATCAAAAGTACTTATTTTGAAAAAATAAATATTTTATTGAAAAATTAAGATGTTTAATAAATCATATCTTCACAAGCCATTCGTTCAATGATAGGATCTGGTGGATACGGTCGATAGTGATTCTTTAATAACCATGTTTAACTGCATCCAATTTTTACAAACAAATAATATTAGACTACTTTTATAATCAAAGCATATAAGTTTATCTTTATTCATTTGTTAATGCCTTAATTTTATTAGTGCAATAATCTCATGAATGGTTCTCCATCGGATGTCAAGTTTCAAGAGTTCTTTAAGCACAATGGACAATATTCTCAAGTAATATTTATTAATTTTACCAACTACTCTAGTTGAAGCCAAATTAAATAATAAATATCCTACAAATTGAATTATTGGCCATTTTTTATTTTTACTCAAAATTTATTTTGGAGATAAATAAGAAATGTCTTTATTTAATTTGATACTTGAGTGTAACACATATTATGTACTATATATTTTTGTTGATAGTAAAAAAAAGAAAAGGTGTTAGAGTGACTTAATATTGAAGGTTGATATTAGTTAGTATTTAAAATGAATAAAATTTATTTGAAGTGTCTAAGGCGGTAGTAGGTATTCATTTTTTGTTTGTCAAAAATGCCCTTAGCAGGTCTATAAATTGGACATAGACTCATAGCAAGCAAAACACACAAAGAAAGATGAAGTCGATTAATATTTTGAGTTTCCTCTTGCTTTCAAGTACCCTCTCTTTGGTTGCCTTTGCTCGATCTTTCAGTTCTGAGAATCCAATTGTCCTCCCCACAACTTGTCATGATGATGATAATCTTGTACTCCCTGAAGTTTATGACCAAAACGGCCATCCGCTGAGGATTGGTGAGAGGTACATTATTAACAATCCTCTCATCGGGGCCGGAGCCGTATACTTGTACAATATTGGAAACCTTCAATGCCCAAACGCCGTGTTGCAGCACATGTCGATTCCCCAATTTTTGGGAGAAGGCACGCCCGTCGTGTTCGTTCGTAAGTCGGAGTCGGATTATGGTGATGTGGTGCGTGTAATGACTGGTGTTTATATCAAATTCTTTGTTAAAACAACAAAGTTGTGTGTTGACCAAACTGTTTGGAAAGTTAATGATGAAGGGTTGGTGGTAACTGGTGGTAAGGTAGGAAATGAAAACGACATCTTCAAGATTAGGAAAACTGACTTGGTGACACCAGGAGGTTCCAAAAATGTATACAAGTTACTGCATTGTCCCTCTCATCTTGGGTGCAAAAATATCGGCGGCAACTTTAAAAATGGATATCCTCGTCTGGTGACTGTCGATGACGATAAGGACTTTATTCCATTTGTGTTCATCAAGGCGTAGAATGCTAATTAGCTGGCTAGCTTGCAGCTTTCTAAATAAAGTGGGGGATATATCCTTCTATCGCTCCATGTAAATTAATGTATGCTTATCAATAAATAAACAAGCTAGCAATTAGCCTATTACCTTACCTTACCTTCTTCATTCAAAAATACATAAATTTCTTCAGTTTGTGGTTTCTTTTTAAGTTAGGGTTACTTTTGTTTTTGTTGTTAACCAATCGTCTCGATATAGTTACTTGTTACACAATTAATAGTAATACAAAAGGAGATCGCATCATCATATATATAAGGGAAAAAAACCTAGGAGTTTAGATACTAAATAGTAATGAATTATAATATTGATAAGATAACTCTAACAATTTTTTTTGTTGAATATTGAAGACATTTATGTATTTTTGAAGATTTAGATTGAATCTAATAATTGAAGAGTTGTTGTGATTTATATGAGAAGGTTGCATATCAAATTTGGGAGCAATTCGAAGTTGATTTGGACCAACTTGGAAACAAAAAACGTATTGGTTAAATTTTTACACAACAAATTACAACAATCCGTCAAAATTTTATATTCTCTATGTTTCAATTTATTTGAGCTATTTTCTTTTTTAATTCATTTAAAATAAACATGACCCTTTTCCTTTTTAGCAATTCTTTAATTTCAACTTTCTACATGACATTTTAAGACCACAAAATTAAAAGGTCATTTTGATACATTCATGATTCGACATATCTTTTCTTTTAGATCACATGATTCAAATATTTTTTTAAACTCCGTGTCAAGCCAAAATAAGCCATTTTGGATTCAACTTGCGCTGAATATATTTTTATTTGGTGTACAATACTTACTTTATGTTTATTTTATGGCAACGTGCTTGATGCAATTAAGGGTATCTGTATTTAGATATCATCATCCACAACAAGGATTTCACGATTGCTATCTTGAATTAGACTAAAAAATGGTGGTTGATATGGTAAGGAATGGACAAGCCTCAATTGAAGATCAAAGGTGTTGTGGAAGACATCTTACAAGTTGTTGCGAAGATGAATTATGAAGTAATTAAATCATTATCGTAGATAAGTTAATCAAATTGCAGAAGCATTAGCTAAACACGTTATTTCTAATGAAGCTCATATGTATCATGACTGGAGGGATATTCCTAAGCTAACAGCCGGCTCATATCAATTAGACCAAATGCAAATGCCTAGCACTAGACGCAGACCTTAGTAAGAGTAACCCATTCCATATCCAGTCCAGTCATCATTCGAGGACGAATAATTTCAAGGGGGAGATATTGTAATATCTCAGAATTTTTTTCGAACTGAGACTTGAACCATCCTTCGTTGTGAGTAGGATTTTACCGAGAAATTAAAATTTCTTAAGTGTTAAGGTCACTAGATGTAGCACCTTGAGTTCCAAAAAGAATTAAATTGGAAATGGAAAATTTTGAAATTTTGCAAGTTAAGCTAAATATGAGTTTCGGTTGACTTCAAACGATCATAACTCCTAGCTCAGGATGAGTTAGGTGTTGTACCAGATACCGTAGGAAAGATCTTTGAATTATCTTTCCAACACCGCCGAGTTTTCTAATTTCGAGGTCGGATGAGTGAGATATGGTCTTTTGAAGATAGGCTATTCAGTTAAGGAAAGTTAGCCGAAAATAGAGAGGGGTATTTTGGTCTTTTCCTTACCCAATCAAGTTTAATTCATTTTTAGTAATATTTTAAGGGTCTAATCCTATTAGGTTCAGTTTTATAATCCTAAAATTAGCCTAGGGTTTTAGTTGAGAGTTCAAGAAGAGAAAAGAAGAGAGAAGAGGAGAAAAGAGGAGATGATCAAGCGTTCGTCGAGATTCTTGCGTGTTGTAGCGGATTTTCGCCATGGGTTTGATCCCTAAGAGGTATGTAAGCTTCCATAGTGTTGGGTTAGTTCACCCACACACCAATCATGTTATTTTCAGCACAAATTTCATTCTTAAAGTTGAAAGATTAGAGTTCTTGATGAGTTCTTGATAAGTGTTCTTGAAGTTCATTCTAAATCTTGTTGTGTTGGGGTCTTGATGATTTCTTCAGATGAAATTTAGTAATTTAAGTGTTGTTTTTAGTATATGAGAGTTTAATAATGTTAAGTAATCAAATCCAAGTGATTGGGGAAGAAACCGTTCGATTTTAGGCGAGTTAAGGTGAGAAAACGAGCAAGGAAAGTCGTCGAAGTTTTCTGGGTTGGGGCCTGGCGTGTCACGCTAGCCAGAGGCGCCCCAACCACCTCTCTAAACTTTAGGGGCTGGCGCCCCACAACACACAAAGCGCCAGGGTCGCCTGCCCCCACCCGTTGTCCATCGTTTCGTCCGTTTGAGTTCTTTCAAAGGGTACCTTTACTCCCCTTTGATTCTAAACACTTTAAACTACTTCTAAACACCTAGAAATCATTCATAACATGATCATAACCTTGAATTCATAATTTAAAATTCAAGGTAGAGCTAAGAGTTAAGTTTTGAGATTTTTTTTAAACATTCTAAGAAAGTCCCTTTGAGTCCTTATGTGGAGTCTTCTACAACTTCTAGTAACTTGTTTCAAGATTTGAGTAAGTGAGCATGAGAGTGAGGATAATGTATTCATGAGTATACTTTGTCATCATGAGATCTTTCATAGCATGAACCATAACTCTTGAATTCATAATTCACATTCAAGAGATCAAGTTAAGAGTACTAGAGTTCAAGAAAGCTTTTGAGTTCGATTGTGAACCCTTTGAGATCAACTATTGATTTAAACTAAATTTTGAGAAAGTAAGTATGAGAATGAGAAGAGTTGTATCATGAGTTCCATAATGTTATGTAGACCTACGAGTCAAGTCGTTCATGCCCATAAATTCCGCATGAACTCCATAAGTTGAGTATCTATGAGAGGATTAATGTCCCCATGTCCTAAGTCTTAAGTATTGAGGTTCTAACCCATTTGAGATTACATTCCTAATCATGGGACTATTACATGCTACCCATGAAGTCCTTGAGTTGGGTTATTCATGTCCATAATTCCGCATAAACCCTATAAGTCGAGCAGTCTTGAAACAAGAAGTATCTTCGAGTCCTAGAGTTGAGTAGTTCATGCTCATAAATTCCGCATGAACCCTCTGAGTTGAGCATTCTTGAAGTGAGTAGTATTGTTGAAGTTCTTAAGTTCCAAGCATTGAGTTCTATCTATGGTTATTGAAAACCTTGCATTGAGTCGTTCACGTCCATAAATCGACATGAACCATATTTTTAGAAGTCTTTTACAAATGTTTAAACTTTGTTTTAAGACTTAAGCTTTGAAGTAGAGTAAAAAGTAAGAGTAAAGTTCATTTTCTTTAAAATGATATATGGGAACTAAGTATTCCCAAGAGTAAATGTTTTCATCTTAACATTTAAGATGAAAGGAAACTGATATTTTCAAAAGAGTTTGAAGCAAGAAAGGGAACATTGATTCCAAGAGAACTTTTAACCTAAGTTTTGAATAATTATCTCAAACCAAAGAAAGAAGTATGTTTTAAACATAAAGAGCTAGTATTATATTTTGGGAGTATTATTGAGCACCGATGTGGGGATGCGAATTTCCTATTAACTTAAGTCTCCATGAAAACCATGTAGCCATCATGGATAGAAAAGGGTAATACTTTTTAGATGAATCCTTTTCGCATAGACTAGTGGATCCACTAAGTTAAGCTAGGTCTTATACTGATGGCAAGGTATATGATGGTCCTTGGCAGTGTGAGGTAAAGTGTTGTATCATCATTATAGCTCTTAAGTAATGGTTGTCGGTTAGAGAAACTCCCACAGAAACTATATTACTTTATTACATAAGTAAAGTTGAGTTTGTTATTGCATTTTATTTAACGAACTAAGTTGTTTTACTGTTTTATAAAGATTTCCATATATTGCATGTGTATTGTTGCTTTATATTGAGTTGAGTATCCAGAGTTGAGTACCTAGAGTCGAATATCATATCTTTGAGTTGAGTATCTAATCTCTGAGTTGAGTATCTTATCCTTGAATATTTTTGAGTTGAGTAAGTTGAGTAGTTTTGAGTATTCTTGAGTATTCCTTGAGTTGAGTAAGTTTGAGAAGAGGTAAGTATGTTTCCTTTTTATCAAGTTTCAATCTTATATTTATGTTTTAGAATTCCCCTTATATGCTCGTACATTCCACGTACTGAGCCATTTGGCCTGCATCTTCTCATGATGCAGACACATGTATTCAGGATCATCAACAGGAGATTCGTTGATACATCCGGGAGTTCGAGTTAGCTATGGTGAGCCTCCTTGTTTCCAGAGGATTTCATTTACTTTTCAATTTAGTCAGGATGTCGTGGGTCTTGTCCCGACTTCCATCTTTATTAGTTAGAGGCTTCATAGATAGTCAGTATAGTTGAGAAGTCTGTATTATTCATTTATTTTATTAAAGGTTTTAAAGACTTAGTTGCCTATTTTATGGCGAGTTGAATATCTTATTTTTATTCAGAGTTTTATTTTGAGGTAAAGCTTTGTATTTGATTTTTTGGTTTTATTCAGTTTTTAAATTTTGTATGCTTGAATCAGTTTTTCGCTTGTAGTCAGTCAGGATGAGAGTTCGTTTGGGGACCAACAATGGTTCTCGAGTGCCGGCCACGTTCAGGGTGTAGGCTTGAGTCGTGACACTGTTGATGACCCTGAATATACATGTGTCTGCATCATGAAAGGATGTAGGCCAATGGCTCAGTACGTGAAATGTACGAGCATGTAAGGGAAATTCTAAAGCATAAATACAAGCTTGAACTTAATAAAAATGAAACATACTTACCTCTTCTCAACTCACTTACTCGACTCAACTCAAAGGATAAGATATTCAACTCAGTGAAATAAGGTTCAACTCAACAATAAGGTACTCGACTCGATGAAGCACAGTTCAACTCAAGATACTCAACTCAAGATACTCAAGAATAAAGCAACAATTATATGGAAAGCTGTAAAACTGTAGATAGCAACTCAATGTATTGAAAAATACACTACTACAAAAATGAACTTTAGCAACAATTGGTTTGCGGCAATAAGCAAATTGCCGCTAATATATTCATGTGAGGCAAAATATTAACGCCTAATGTTTAATGGCCAGCAATATGTACACTTTTAGTAGCAATTCCAAAAATAGTCACTAAAAGCCTTCTTCTTCTTCTTTTTTGAAAATTAGAACTCCCGCTTTCCCTTTAAAAAAATTTCCCGCGATTCTCTTATTTCTGGGAAAAAAGAACTCCTGGTCAATAAGGAAAACATTAGTAACAAAAAATCCCTCTATATGCTTCTAATAAGGAAAATATTCCTAAAAAGATCTCCCACACACATTAGGATTCATCATCCTAAATCGATTAGAGCTGCAACGTCAAGCAACATATATTCATTCGTTAGCAGCAGAGACCTTCCAGCAGGATATATTGAATCGAAGAACTACTTCCAGCAGCTATAATTCAATCGCAACAACTACATTCAAGAACAACGAAACTTTCAGGTTGGTTCGTCGCTCCTCCACTCCTCTATTTCTATCATGTTTTATTACCCCTGTTGCTCTGTCATTGAGAACTTAACCTATTTTCCATTATGTTCATTATATTTACGCATTTATTGGAAGAAAAACAAAAAATACACTTGATAAACTGAGCGATATTTAGGTATTATCTGTGATTTCTAAGTTATTTGAGATTCCTAAAAGTATCGTTTTATGTTTGTGATCTCTGGCTGCTACTATTTTGAATGCAATTGATTATCGATTAATCTTGTTAATATATATTAAGGTGTCTGCAAGTTATATTAAGGCGTGTGGTTCCAGCATCTATAATTGAATTGCAGCAACTACGTCCAAGAACAAAGAAACTTTCAGGTTGGTTTGTCGCTCCCCTTCACTCCTCTGTTTCTATCGTGTTTTATTACCCATTGTCGTTGAGAATTTAACCCTATAGTTTATTTTTCGTTATGTTCATTATATTTACATATTAACCGGAAGAAAAAATAGAAAATACACTTTAAGAACTAATCAATATTTAGGTATTACATGTGATTTCCAAGTGATTTGAGATTCATAAATGTATCGTTTTGTGTTTGTGATCTCTGGCTGCTACTATCTTGAATGCAATTGATTGGATCGATTTCTCTGTTAATATACATTAAGGTGTCTGGCTATTATACAAAGGCGTGTGGTTGTTAATATATTAAGGCGAGTGGCTTTCAGATTATTCTAGCAGAATGAACATCCGAGGAGACTAATACATCACACTAGAATAATCACAATAGAATCCATAAACAAGCCCTCCAAATTGAATTATGTTAGAAACCTCTATAAGTACTTTTTCCTATGTTTTTTAGTATGCCTTTAGTGTTTGGACGTGTGGCTTACTGAATTGTTGTTGATCATTCGCAGACCTAGTGTTCTTGTTCCCTTTTTCTTTTCGCCTAGAATGGAATGCTTGGATTTTATTTTTTTGATAAGTAAAGATTTTGTTTGAATTGGCTTATTTTAAATTTTTACTTTTAAATCAAAAATTAAATTAGGAAATTTTAGCTATGAATTTAAAAGCTTGTCATGGCTAATATCCTATGAATTTAAAAGCTAGTCATGGCTAATATCTAGTAATAACTACAAAAATTAAATTGACAATGTTAATTTTTCAACTTTTTTACTAATATCAATCCCCTCTCATATACATCCTATCCCCTCTCGAATACATCCCTCCCCTTCGAATACATCCCTTCCATTAAGTAATGTATCATTCGCAATCCGTGAACTATGTATCTACATATTTTCAGATATATCCGAGATCCTATAAATTTAAATGATTTTTGTAATTTGAAAAAGAGTAGAGATATGATGTAATTAGTTCTTAACACTATGAGATTTATGTAAATTTTACTTATTTAATTTTTCAAATTGTCATGTCACCGCTAGTACATTTCACTCTTTCTTATATTTTAGGTGATTGTTAAAAAAATGTTAGAATGGCTCAAATTCAAAACAATAGAAGTGTTCAATAGGTACAAGTCTGAATTTAAATGTCTAGATGAATTAAGGGGATAATTTTAAGAGAATTAATTAAGCCAAAAATAATAGTACAGGCTTTATACTAGAGTACTTATTTTCTTTAAATCATTATAATTTATAAATGAAATAATGTCACTAACCTAAAAGGTGGCCGTCGGTAGCTATTTTTTGTTTGTCAAAAATGCCCTTAGCAGCTGTGTAAATTGGAGATAGACTAATCATTAATAGCAAGCAAAATAGAGATAGATTTATCCAACAAAAAAAAAAAGAGCAACTTTCACATATAGCAAAAACAAAATTCATATTTGTATGCTATAACAAAGTTTGCATAATTGCGCTCCATAGCAAACATATACATGTATAATTCGCTATACATATACAAAAAAAAACAGTTGTATAATTCGTTATACATATACAAAGAAGACAGTTGTATAATTCGCTATACATATACAAAAGAAAGAAGTTGTACACAAAAGATCAATTGTATAATCTGTGTATGTATAAAACGAGAAAGAAAGAAAGGCAAAAGAAAACTGGGCAGTGAAATATTTGTATTGTATAATTATAAGTGTATAGGACGAAGATATATGTAATTGCATGTGTATATACAATTTTCTCTCACTTTATACAAACAGAAGCGCAATTTATACATTTCGTTTCTGTTTGTATAAGCGAGAGAGGCGAGGGTGGCGAGCGAGATTTGGGAGAGTGGCGAGCGAGATTTGGGAGAGAGGAGAGAGGGGAACGAAAATATATGTATATATACAATTTTCTTTCGCTTTATACAAACAAAAACACATTTTATACATTTGTATTTGTATAAAAGCGAGAGAGGCGAGTGAGACTGCCACCAAACGAGAGTGGCGAGCGAGATTCCACCAGGGAGAGTGGAGAAAATAACAATAGTTTGCTATATGGTACAATTAAATCAAAGTATATTTATAGCATTTAATTTGAATTAATAGTTTGCTATTATATACAATTTTCCCTAAACACAATGGCTACCTTTTTGTAAGGGCTCTAAGGTCGCCGGAATAAATTTTCTTATCTGCATCTTCTCCGGTAACAATATTATAATAGCAAGTTAAGGGCAACGGCAATACTTGTCTATTGAAGTTTTTTATTTTAATAAAAAATTGGTAGACACTTTGTCTAGTGGTATAATTTTATTATTTTTTAAAAATAGAAACATAGTGTTTGATTTTTTTGTATTAATTTTTGCATAATTTAGAAAGGTAATTCGTTCGATCCTTGCTAAATTTTAAATAAAATAGATCAAAATAAACTAAATTAACATAAGGGCTCATTAATTCACCCAACCTACCATCAACATGGGTTGTGGTACAGTGGTGAGACTGTTTCACCCTTAATTGGAGATCTTGGGTTCGAGCTTTGGATCTGGAGAAAATTTTATTGGGAGCGCTATCCCCAAATGGCCCTACGGTGGGCGATCCAGATTTAACCGAGGCTCCAATGTACGTACGCATACATGTATGTTTATAGGATGAAAGGGGTGTATTTAAGTTCAGTTAGTTACGTAGATGAATATTTTTAAGGCTATCAATAATTTGAGTACGAAATTAATAATTCACATCCAATTCAAAAATGTTTACAATATTTCTATCTAGAACATCAAAACTAAGAGTCATTGCGTAACAATACAAATACATAAATATGTAGACATCTTAATTCAGATAGGTGTTGTTGTTAGGTGACCATTGCATATTGTGGTCCATAAATGCTTGAGTTTAAAAAGCTACCCCTTTCGTCATAATTTATATCGTGGTTGATTACACATAAAAAAAAATTGAGTAATATTTTTTCAATTTATGGTGCAGAAATAATAAATTTAGATAGTTATGTGATTATAAATTATTTCATTATAGATATATGAGAATTTTAAAATTTAATTATATTTAAATATAAAATATAAGTTTATAGTCAAATTAAAAGAAAAAAAAAGAGACAAAGGGTGTGTTCGGTACGAAAAAAATTGTAAGTCAATCTAGAATAATTCCAACTTTTAGAAAGACTAAATTAATTGAATTAAAATAACTCACCCAAACTTCATGAAATGCAAGGAAACTCCTCTTTTTCTTCTTCTCCTTCTCGTTGCTTATTAATTTGTGGTTGGAATTATATATATAATGTTCCATTGAAATTATATTGTTATCCTTTATGATTTGGTTTCATTTGGTTGAAAAAATTGTTGGATCTTATTGAGCTTAAGAAAAATTGTGGAAGATCGACGGTATCTATTTATTTTTGAAGGTTTACAAAGAATCTAATAATTGAAAATTTGTTGTGATTTATATCAGAAGGTTGTACATCAAATTTGGAGTAATTAGAAGTTGATTCGGACCGATTTTGAAACAAAAAATGTATTGGTTAAATTTTTACACAACAAATTATAACAATCGGTCAAAATTTTATACTTTCTCGATTCTAATTTGTTTGACCTACTTTTCGTTTTAGTCTATTAAAAAATGACCCTTTCCAACAAATTCTTAATTAAAATTTTCCACGTGACATGTTTAAAACAACAAAGATTAAATGGCATTTTGATACATTCGACATTTTTTTTTAGATCAACAAATTCAAACATTTTCTTTTTATTTTTAAACTTTGTGTAACGAAACGAAGGACCTAACAAATTCCAACAACTTGTCAAGATTATGATCAAATTCCTGGCGATATTTTACCTAGTAAAAACAACCTTAACAATTTTAGAGTCTTCCTCTCCACCTTCTCATTATTTGGTTTCAATTGGTTGAAGAAATTGAAGAGCATCATTGTTTGATTTTATTGAGCTTTAAATGTTGAGGATCAAAGATAAAGTAAATCTATTTATTTTTGAAGATTTACGTTGAAGCATGATCATACTGGTGAAATTTTCACACAATAAATTATAATAATCTATCAAAAATTTATAACCAATTCTGACAAATTATCGAGATTAGATTATGATCAAATTTCAAAGAATGATCCATATCATAATTTTAGTTCAGATATCCACAAAATAATTTGCATTATATTTTGATGTTCTACTACAGTATTCAAACAACTCCCTGGTTAAAATTTTGTACGTGGATTGATTGAATTATACCACGTCGGTATTCTAACAGTTTTATATATTTATCGTGTGTGGATGTCTTAGTTCCGGTAGGTGGTGTGTTTTGGGTGATCATTCATGAAATTTTTGGTACAAAATTATTATATTAAATATTTATGTCATTATAAATTATCTCATTAAATATATATGAGAATTTAAAAGTTAAATTATATTTAAATATAAAATCATTTGTTTTTAGACAAATTAAAAAAAGGAAAATAAGAGTCAAAGGGTGTGTTTAGCTTAATTTTGGCTTATCACGTGTAAGTTAAAAAATATAAACTAGAATCTATTTCAATTGATTTATTTTATGTGATATTAAGTGGTCCATGGAGCCATAATTACAATATTCCGAAAGAGACATTCCAATATTTTTTGTACGAGCTACTCTGAATAACTGTGTCCAAATTAGGCTGTAAATATTTATATATGATTTTTTCTTAACTAAAAAATTAAATTCATATTTAATATGTGGTCCAAATTCATAAAATATCTTAGCTACAAAAATTAAAATAGCAAAGCTAATTTCTCAACTTCTTTACTACAATAAAAGTTGAGAAAATAAAACTGAGAACTTTATATAAATTCGCAATGAAATATTTAATTTTTCATTTTTAGGTTGAGTTAAGAATTTACAAGAAAAAGAATAAAAATTGAATATATAGTTGTCTGTCGCGACTTTCACACAACTATGAGTCTATGACCTATTGGAAATTTTAGTCACGCAATAAAAGTTAGTGTAACAGTAGTAATTAATTTTTAATCATAATAAATTATTTGAAAACAAAATCTTTTAGTTATATATATATATATATATATATATATATATATATATATATGTTGAGAATCAAGAACATCATGATTATGGCCATGGTGATTTTACAGAAAAAGAAAAGAAGGAGATGAAAGGAAACAATGTTGAAAGTTCTCCTAGTTTCGGACAAAAACAACATAAGCATACAAAAGGCCCAAAGGACGCGTGGCAACATCGGGGCAAAGATCTCTTATTGAATCAAATTAATCAGAGCCATCCAGTACAATTCTAGATATTTCTCAACCATAACACATGTATGGCACATGCCAGCCATTTGGAGTTTGTTAGAAGAAGACCAATGATGAAATGACAAGTGTAAATACATATTGCATTAATTTCATAGTTCACACAATTTAGGATGGAATAGAATTTGTATATATACTAGAAGGTTGTATAGTGATTTTTTCATGAAGAAATACACAGAAAATTTCTCCACATTGCTTATGTTTTCTAACATGGTATCAGAGCATTAAGATCCACATTTTTTTGCTTTTCTACAAATTTCTATGTTCATCCTCCCTTTTTGAATCATGGATACAGAAGGGGTCATTCCTACTACTATAGCTCCTATTGTTGTAGGTCAAACTGCAATGGGCAGTATTTTTTATTTTAGTAATCTTCTTTTTCTTCATGCTTCAGATGCACCAGGTATCAATCTTGTTAACAGCACCTTCGATGTGAAGGGTTACCAGGGATGGAGGAGATCTGTCCGAATTGCTTTGTCAACTAAGAAAAAGCTGAGTTTTATTGATGGTAGTTGTGTAGAGCCTTTGAACACAACACCCACTTTTTCATCTTGGCATAGATGTAATGACATGGTAACTTATTGGCTTCTTAACTCGTTGTCCATGGATATAGCTCACTCTGTCATCTACTCCAGGACTGCTAAGGACCTCTGGACAGATGTAGAACAGAGATTTGGCTAGTCGAATGGTGCTAAATTATACCACCTGCAAAAAGAAATGACTGGGTTAGTGCAAGGATCCAATGATATAGCAGGGTATTTCACTAAATTAAAAAGGTAGTGGGATGAGTTGGATTTTCTCAACTCTCATGTTGGTTGTACATGTCCTTGTTTGTGTACAGGGAAGCAAAAGATGACTAAATTTGTTGAAGATCAGCGGCTAATTCAATTTTTTATGGGGTTGAATGATCTTTATGCTCAGGCAAGGGGTAATATTCTCATATTGAATCATTTGCCATGAGTCAAACATGCTTACTCTTTCTTGCTTCAGGATGAGAATCAGAGAGAAGTTTATGTTAATCCACAATTTTCCCCTAACAACTCTTCCTTTATGGCTAAGAATTTCAACTCCCAAATGAAACTTGAAAACCAAATGCAGAAGCCTGGTCATCCAAGTCAGTCTTCACAGAGGTCTAAAGGACAATTTCAATATTCTGGTGGGCAACTTCGAGGACAAAGGCCATCAACAAATCCTCAAAGGAATTTTACACCCCAGAATCCAAGAACAGTAAGAAGGAAGAAATACAATCCTAATGTGAGTTGTACTTATTGTCTAAAGACTGGGCATGTAGAAGATGACAGTTATAGATTGATTGGATACCTAGAAGATTTTCAGTTCACTAAAGGATTTCAAACACCTATCAAGGGGAATTGAGCACTTATTGAGGACAGTTATGGGCATTCACCCATTGGATATGAAGATTCTGATGAACATTTCCTGCAATCCCTGAGTAAGAGTCAAATTTCACATATGAAATAGGTTTTCAAACAAGGATAGACCACTCCTAGAGCTGGTACTAGCTCAGAGATTAATGCAAATGTTGTGGCTGGTACTATTACTCAATATTCTAGTTCTTGTTTCTCTGTTTTTAACTCTCAGACTTGGATCATAAACTTAGGGGCTTCTGAACACATATGTTATGAGCCTACTTCTTTTCTCAATCTTGTCCCTCTTCCAGCACCTGTCACTATAAATTTACCTAATTCTTACAGGATTAAGGTCACACACACTGGCAACATAGCCATTTTTCCTACTCTTGTTCTACAGAATGTTCTTTTTGTTCCTTCTTTCAGATATAATTTGTTGTATGTTCATAGGTTCTGTAGTCAGTTTGGTCATTTTCTCTTATTTAATCCTGAAAAGTGTGTCATGCAGGACCGTTCAATGAAGAGGAAACAAGATTTTGGTGAAGCTAAAAAAGGTCTTTATCTTTTAGAATCTGTCATTTCTAGTACTAGTAATCAATCTCCATGTAATGTAGTTTCTTTACTAGAAGGAAGTGATTCCAAAAATGTTCATGTTTGTTCTCCTTTTTCTGCTAGTGTTGTTTTTTATGTAGCTCTCTGGCATGCTAGACTAGGCCATTTGCCTTATTCAGCTATGAAAATTTTCAGTTTCATTTCTTTTCCTTCTAATTATTCTTGTGTGTGACATATGTCCCCTTGCTAGACAAACCAGATTACCCTTCTCCATTAGTCATGTTACTTCTAAAAGGGTGTTTGAACTGGTTCATATGGACACTTGGGGACCTTTCAAAGTTCCTACTTACCATGGATATAAGTATTTTCTCTCTTGTTGATGATTTTAGTAAGGGTACTTGGACATACTTATTAACTACTAAGAGTAATGCTTTCTCTGTTTTGAAACATTTTTTATCCATGGTTGAGAGACAATTTGACCTTAAGGTGAAAAAGCTTTGATCCAATAACGCTCTAGAATTGGGGAAAGGGGTACATGAAGCAGAATTTTTGAGGTCAAAAGGGATCATTCATCAAGAATCTTGTGTTGCTACACCTCAACAAAATGGGGTTGTTGAGAGGAAACATAGACATTTATTAGAAATTGCAAGGGCTTTACTTTTTCAATCCAAACTTCTTAAATGCTACTGGGGGATTGTTTATTGACTGCTACTTTTCTTATTAATCGAATTCCTTCCAGAGTACTTCATAGGAAAACCCCTTATGAGATTCTTTTTCAGAAATGTCCTGATTATAAGTTTTTGCGAGCTTTTGGTTGCCTATGTTATGCCTCTACTTTGCGCAGTAATCGAAACACGTTTGATCCCAGGGCCATTGCTTGTGTATTTTTGGGCTACCCATAGGGCCAAAAAGGATACAAGCTTCTTGACATATCATTTAAAAAAATCTTTATATCTAGAGATGTTCAATTTTATGAGCACATTTTCCCTTTCTCAAATCTTCAATCAAATTCTGAGCCAATTTTCCCTATTTCTTCCTTCACTCCTGACTCCTCTATTGACTCTTCAACCCTCCATATTCATTCATCCTCTTCTAGCTTATCTCCTCAATCATATCTTTTCTTTTTCCCTTCTTTTCTCCCTGTATCTCCTCCCCCTGTTATCCGAAAATCTAACAGGGAAATAAGAGGCCTGCATATCTAAATGATTTTGTCTATAATCATGTGTTTCTCACTAACATTTCAGACACTTGTTTAACACAACCTGTAAACTCATCTACTTTTTCTTTTGGAGCTTTATCCTTACAAAATCAACATCTCCTTGGTTCTATTAGTGCTTACTCAGAACCTACTAGTTTCAAACAAGCTAGTTTGGATCCTAATTGGCAGCTTACAATGCAAAAAGAGATTATAGCTTTGGAAGAAAACAATACAAAAAAGGTCATGTTGTTACCTACTGGCAAGAAGGCTTTACCTTGCAAATAGGTATACAAAATTAAACAACATTCTGATAGATCAATTGAAAGATATAAGGCACGACTTGTGATAAGAGATGACACAGAGGGAAGGCATAGACTACACTGAGACTTTGAGATTGTTTCCCCAGTTGTCAAAATGACAACCATTAGGTGTCTCATTGCCATTGCAGTCAAGAAAGGTTGGTCTATTTCACAATTTGATGTTAATAATGCTTTTCTTCATGGCGACCTTCAAGAGGAAGTCTACATGAAGTTTCCTTCAGGAATGGCATCACCAGTCCCAATCATGTTATTGGCTTCAAAAGTCACTATATGGGCTCAAACAAGCTTCAAGGCAATGGTATGCCAAGCTTGTAGGAGCCCAAACTTTTAAGGATATACAACATCTCTTAATGACTATTCTTTGTTTTTCAAGAAAACAGGGGATCTGATTTCAATTATTGTTGTCTACGTTGATGATATTTTGATTACCGGGGATGATCCTATTGAAATTGCTACTATGAAGGATTTTCTCAACTCTGAATTTCAAATCAAGGACTTAGGAGAGCTTCATTATTTTCTTGGCATGGAAATTTTAAGGGGAGAAACATGGTTGTATTATCAGTCAGCGGAAATTCACACTAGATTTGTTACAAGAATTTGTTTGCACATCTCTACCTACAGTCTCCTCTCCACTTGACCCTTGCTCTAAGCTCACTAGTTCATCAGGTCTTTTACTTGCAGATCCTTCCATTTATAGGAGATTAGTGGGTAAATTGAACTATCTCACACATACACGGCCAGACATTTCATTCTTAGTCCTCACTCTTAGTCAATTTATGCAACAACCGTGTCAGGGCCATTTTGATGTTGCACTTCGAGTGTTGAGATATCTACGACTCAATCCAGACCAAGGTCAGTTCTTCAATCCTACATCATCATTTTCCCTGATTGCTTTATGTGATGCTGACTGGGTATCTTGTCGAGATAGTCGGAGATCTATTAGTGGTTTCTTTATTAGCCTTGGTGGCTCACCAGTTTCTTGGAAGTCCAAGAAACTTGCCTCTATTTCACTATCTTCCGCTGAATCAGAATACATGTCTATGAGGAGAGTTACTGCGGAACTTACCTGGTTAACCCGACTTCTTGTAAATCTACCCATTTCTCCATCATAGCATGTGCCTCTTCACTCCGACAGCCAAGTTGCTATTCATATTGCGAAGAATTCGGTGTTTCAGGAACGAACCAAGCATGTTGAGCTTGATTGCCACTTCGTGAGACAACAGTTCCTTTCCGGGTTGATCTCTCTATCTTTTGTTCCATCCTCTACTCAGTTGGCTGATCTGTTCGCAAAGGCTCTCTCCGATCCTTCACACTTCTCGATTCTTTCCAAGTTGGGTGTCGTTTCTTTCCCTCCACCTTGAAGGGGGGTGTTGAGAATCAAGAAAATCATGATTATGGCCATGGTGATTTTACAGAAAAAGAAAAGAATGAGATAAAAGGAAACAATGTTCAAAGTTCTCCTAGTTTCGGACAAAAACAACATTGGCATACAAAAGGTCCAAAGGACGCGTGGAAACATCAAGGGCAAAGATCTCTTATTGAATCAAATTAATCAGAGCCATCCAGCTGTATACTACAGCTGTACAATTCTAGATATTTCTCAACCATAGCACATGTATGGCACATGACAGTCGTTTGGAGTTTGTTAGAAGAAGACCAATAATGAAATGACAAGTGTAAATACATATTGCATTAATTTCATAGTTCACACAATTTAGGATAGAATAGAATTTGTATATATACTAGTGTAATAACCCTCTTGGTCATTTTTGTGTCTTGCCTTTTGTGTGTCGTTTAGAGCGTTTCTGTAGCGACCCCAAGTCATTTATGACTTGCTGGGACTGACAGTTCGGTCACCTGGTCGTTCGTTTGGTCTTGGTGTGAGTTTTTATGTTTTGGAGCTAATGAACCTTGAATGATCATTTTCGATCAAAATTTCAAGAAGATGACATCGGAATCCAATTCTGACGATTTCATCAGCTCCGGAAGGGTCATTTTAAGCTAGTAGCATGGTCGACTTGACTCCCGAGGTTTTCAGTGTGAGTCGGTGTGATTAGGCGTTTTAGCCTTTGAATTTTGGCTTAAGTTTGACTTTAGTCAACATTCTGAGTAAACGCGCTCGGATGAGAATTCCGTCAGTGCAGTTAGCTCCAGAATGTCGAGTTTGGTCTAGATTGACCCTTCTTTTGTGTCCCGAGGTTTTTGATATCTTTTCGAGCCCTTTTGTGGATTTTGACTTAAAATGACCTTTGAAAGTGGGACCCACTTTTTATCGAAATGACCTCTGATGGAAATTTTGACTGCGCCGTTGAGTCTGGAATATCAAATTTGGTATGGTTGCATATCTCGTTTGCGTGCACGGGGTTCCGAACGAGATCGGAGCACCCCGTCGGAGTTTAAGGTTTTGGAATTATTGCAGATTTTCTGCAATTATTGCAGAAAATCAGCAACATATTCCCAAACTTCAACCTCTCTTAACTCTCTCATCTCTCAACCGATTTGGGCGATTCAAAATGCAAAGTTGTGAGATTTTTCGAGGGCAACGCGTTGGTGAGCTCGGATAGTGGTTTGGGGGTTCCCGTTTGAGATAATTTCGCGAAAAACCTGACTGCTGTACCTTTTTCGAGTCCTTGTTTTAGGAATTTTTGTTTTGGTCATATCTCACTCATTTTAGCTCGGTTTTGGGTGATTCGAAGTCCCACGTGTTGAGAATTGTCGTGGCTTCATTGTAGAGTGTTCAAAGAGTGCTGGGCACCTTTTGATTTTCATTTATTTCGAGTTTTGGGCTGCTGCTGTAGGGTTTCTTTTAGTAGATTAAAGTGTGATTTCTTGCTTGTTGATTTTTGCTATGTTTTGAGCCTCGAATTGTGTTCCATTTTGGGACATAAGTTTGGGATGCTGTTTAGGGTCTCTTGACGGAGTCAAATTCGGACAGTTTGATGCGAATCCCACGATTCCCGTTTTAACTCCAAAATTTACCCGTCTCCGTTTGTTGTGATTTTGGTGTCTAAATGACCATAGTAACGTTGTGACTCTATTTTTCATAGCGGGGCAGCGTTTTGAGACTGTTCGAAAGGGAAAGCTCCGGTAAAGTGATTTGGAGAGCGCGCGATTGGCCTTAAGGTAGGCTACGGCTTTCCTTCTTTTTGATTGAGCTTAATTGTGTAAAAACACGTTGATTGGAGTGAATTGGGGGTGGGTACCAGTTTACTACCTTACTTTGATTAGATACCTCGTGTTAGGATCGATTGGCCATATTTCGGGTATAGTATCATGTTATCCGGTTTAGTAGAGTTGCATGTCGATAGGCGTTATCGTTGTTTGCTGCACTTCTGTATCTTCTCCCTCTTATTCTGCGGTTCTGACGCATTCTCGAAGGTTTAGTGCATCACTAGAGGCGTGAGATTGAGATAGTATAGGCTTAGAGCCTTTTCTGTGATTTCTTAGAGTGGACGGCGTTCCACGGTGGTTATTGTGGGATTGGATCCTATTGGAGATACCATCATCCCCGGGGTCGTTCTTTCTAGCTGGGTTGGGAACGTATCGCTGGATGGGTAGACTCGGTGATATCGACGATCACCCTCGGGCCTCTCTTTCTAGCTGGGCTGGGATTGTGCTGCTGGCTGAGTGTCCCCGGGTCGCCCTTTCTAGCTGGGCTGGGAGCTGACTGCACGGTAGGATGACTCGCGATATCTACCTCACTCACGGGTCCCTCTTTCTAGCTGGGCTGGGAGTGGACTGTTTGGTTGGGTGCCTCCTAGGGTCACTCTTTCTAGCTAGGCTGGGAGTGCACTGCTAGCTGGGTGGAGTCTGATGGATTATCTTAGTTACTTTGGGCTGAGAGCCCGATTTTCTTCTTTCTCAGTAGACTTAGCTTTTCCGTGTACCTGTCGAGCTTATGGGGGTTTGTTCAGGTTTTATTTGAGCTTGTGCACGAGTGTACCTTCTGGGCTTATGGGGGTCCAGTTAGGTTTAGTCTAGTTGTACTTAGTTTGTTTCTGTTATGCTTGTGTGCTTCCTTTTCTTATCCGCTTTGACCTTCCTGTGTCTAGATTCTATCCTTTCTTATTGTTTTTACCATTTTTGCTCAGTCGGCCTATGATGCCTACTGAGTACCTGTTGTGTTGGTACTCATGCTACACTCTGCATCTATTTCGTGATGCAGGTCCCAGTACCAGTTGTGATTCGGAGACTAGGGCGAGCACTTGGCGTTTTGGGGTTTGTTCTGTCTCCTTCTTTTGTTTTAGCTAGTCTTGTTGCCCTCGAGACACGCTCTGTTGTGGTCCACTTTTGGGACTTGTACTCTTTATTAGATAACTCTGTAGTAGTGATTTCCCGGTTCTGGGAGGGATTTCTGTATATATTTATTTTGGGTTGCTTCCGCTTTGTTATCCTTGTTTAGATTATTGTTTTCGCTAGTTTCTGCCCTTTTGCTCATTGCTTGATATTCTGGGTTACGGGTTGGCTTACCTACTGGTAGGGTATAGTAGGTGCCATCATGACTCGAGAAATCGGGTCGTGACAAATTGGTATCAGAGCCTCAGGTTCACCGGTCTCACTTGTACAAGCTAACGTCTAGTAGAGTCTTGCGGATCGGTGCGGAGACGTCCGTAACTTATCTTCGGGAGGCTACAGGATGTCCTTAGAAAGATTTCCTCTTTTGTTTCACTTTCGTGCACATGTGTCTTATTGGTTCCTTAAGATCTCACTTGTTTCACTCTTTCGCAGGATGGCTCGCTCGCGAGGTGGCGCGGCCGAGGTGATGCACCCAGGCCTGCAGACAGAGCCCCAGCTTGGGGTAGACGCCGACCCCGAGATCGAGAGAGGGCCGCAGCATCAGTCCAGGAGAGAGAGGAGGATCCAGAGCCAGTAGCAGACCCTTCAGCACTTCGTATACCAGATCAGCCGGTGGGGCCAGGGCCTCCCAGCCGCCACCCGGACTAGTTTTGACTCCAGATCTCCAGGCCGCTATTGCTCAGCTCTTAGGTGTGCTTGGGGGGATGCAGCAGCCACCTGCCCCAGCTACACCAGCACTAGTACCGCAGGATCAGCCTTCAGTGAGGGCACCTCAGGTCTAGGTACCACCTGAGGGAGTACAGCCCTTGGCAGCGGATAGACCTATGCCGCTTGAGGACCAGAAGATGTTTGGTTGT
>NW_026019950.1:3455536-3523689 GCF_900185275.1 Solanum verrucosum | reverse complement strand
TAATGAGATCTTAACAAGGAATAATATTTTGGAATATGAATGTACCTGTAATTGTCCAAATTTTGTGTTAGATTCTGCTGGACATCTACCATTATGTTTTTTGTTGACTCTATTGTGCGAATAAAAAAATAATAATATCAAAATTTTTTTAAAAAATATCTCTTCTTTGGAATCCTAGTTATTGCATTTTAAAAAAGTATTACCTGCAATGGATATAGGGCGATGAGTTTTGACTTTGAAAAAATGGTAGATTCCCACTTTGTGAAGAACTTGCAAAGGAAGGGGTATATGCGTAATTGCTAGAACTATTTGCTATTCCCTTCCCTTTGTTCATCCAATCTTGATATATGCTCTCCTGGATACTTGAACTGTAATAATAACAAAATAATGAAACTAAAAAGAAATAAAGATATATTTTTTGTAAAGAAATATTATTTGTAAAAAATAATGACCTGTATGGATTAATCCAATTATTAGTTATCAAACTGTTGAGGAGCTGTTTGTTGTGCAACAAAGTGAACATCCATCTTTTCTTGTTTCTCCAATTCCATCTAATCAAAATATATTAGACATTAATCAAAATCTTTTTGATTATATATATGAGTTGATTTGATGAATTATTTCTAAGAAAAATAATTATTTTCTCTGAAATTTGTATTCCACATTATTTTTCAATGATAAATCAAGAAAAAATAATTGGTGAAAGAACTAACTTTTCTAGCCTCGACTCTTTCAAGAGAGAGTTGCAAGTTCTCTCACACCAAATGAGTTGATGAAGAGAAGGCACTTGCCCTGGTCCTGGCTCGAAATCCCTGTGGAATTATATTTAGACAATTGAAATATACTATAATTTAAATGTCTAAATGAAAGTTTATGGTGACATTGTTGTATTCAACCTTGATGTTATAATTAAGATGAACTATAAAGAAAAACACTTGTGATATTAAATCAAATGACCTTATGTTAGCATCCAAATCTGCAATTCCAATGTGCTCTTCTTGATTTGTAGCTCCAATTCTGGATTAAAGAATTTCAAGTTCAAAGGATTTTGATCAACTTTCCTCATTGGCTCTAGAATGATTAATTAACATTTATTTATTAAAACTATTCTTAATTTTTGTTTCAATCTCTCACTTAATTAACAAACTACTCCATTCATCACATATTAGTGATCATCCTTAATAAATAGTTGTCTCATATTATTGTCCACTTTACTAAATTAAGAAATTATTTATTAAATTATTCTTATATTACCCTTTCAATTAATTCTTTTTGAAAGTGTTCACATTTGTTTATAAAATTCCCAAGAAATTTTTAAATAGGTGAATTAGTAAAATTATATTCTTATTTATGATTTTTTAATATACGTGTAAAAAGGAAAATGATCAACTAATGTGAGACGGGGAGTAGTAATTAGAATAATAAGGATAGATTAAAAAAACAACTATAAGATATCAAATTAAGTTGTGCTCACCTCAATCCTGTAGAAATTAGAACACCAACAATAGGTTGAAACATCCAAAGGAAGCCATCATGAGATAGTTTAATTCATTAGTGATAGTCAATTTCACTTAATACAAAAGAAATCAAGTATGAGGTACTGGGTAGTAGTATCTAACATTTCGATAAATTAAAAATAGTGTAACACTTATATAACATCACCTGTGTGAGATCGCTCACATTTTCAGTCTGAATCACGAAATAATGGAGGGTTGTCAAGATTCAATCAAAAATAATTTTCTACCCCATAAAGGTACAAGTAAAATTACATACATCTTACTCTTTCCACACCCTACTTGTGAAATTAAACTTAAGCATGTTATTGTTGGTGGTGTAACGCTTATATATATGCTCTTGTAAGTAAGTATGTTTTTAATGGTTAAAGTAATGGACACTATACTACAAAATAAGTAGCAAGTCTATAATTTTCTCTGGTCAAAAAAGATTTTGTTAATTATGCTTTGGACTGATCTTTTGATCTCTTTTCTTTAGTAAGTGTTCTAAAATATAAAATAATAATATATGTATGATTATATGTTTATTTAGTTGGTCAAATTAACTTATTTGCATATTTTATAATTATTAGTCAAATCACTTATAAGCTAAGCGTTCTAAAATTTAAAATCAGTCAAAAGTAATAAGTTGTCACCCCTCTCCATTAATAGATTTCATTTTATAAGCATTTTTATTTGATTGAATATTTCATTCATTTAGCCCTAAATATCTTTTCTAATCCTCAAAGTATTCTTTTCAAAATAGAGCTTTCTATTTGGTTCCATTTTCACCGTTCGTTTAATTTCCTTATACATATTCTTTTTTAATTTATATTTTTAGTAAATAACATTGAACAAAAATATAATTAGAGAGAAAATAAAATTAATCCAAAAATGAAGGAGTGCGAGGAAGATAAGAGATCCAAACTGTTTATCGAGAAAGTGTAGCTTTCTAGCATCTCCCTTGATGTGGTTCAATTGCCTCAATTTTGCCACCTTTTCCTTCATTAATATACCCAAAAATATATATTAATAATGGTGGGTAAAATTGATCCCGATAATTAAATTTCATTGCAACTCTCTATTAATTACACACTTCTTAACCTGAAAGTAAAAATTGTTGTTTTAACAAATTACAAATCATTTAGTATTTCATTAATATTGAATGGATGTCATTTTCAGAACCTTTTAATTATTATTGACTTCATTTTAATTTGTTTGTTTGATTTTGTATTGACATAAAATATAATAAATTAAAAAAAATATTTTTCAATTTAATGGTCTTAAACTATAGATAGATAGAATCTGTGAGAATATCCTTTATTTTGTGGTCATAAACATGTTAGGCAAAAAAGTTGAAACAAAAGAGTTGTTGAAAAAGGAAAAAACACTCTGATGGAGGAATTGAATGTTTCACGTCACTGAATAAATGGAATCCAGATCTACTTATTAAACTTATACAATTTTCCGCCCTTTGAATTAACTTTTGAGTGTGAATTAGGCAAATGACCTAACTTGACATGATCAAAGCCAAAACCGATGTGGCCCCTAGGAAATGAAACAGTTGCGGGGTGGAATTCACACTCTAGATCGGATAGTGGAATCCGAGATAAAAGATATATGGATCTGGGTGTGATAGGGGGGGGGGGGGGGGGAGTAAATGAAATACCGGATAAAGAATGTCCGGATTAAGAGGGGTGATAAATGAAATCCTGAATAAACAATGTCCAGATCTGGGTGTGGAGGGGGGCTGGGGGTGATATATAAGATTTGAGCAAATCCTCATTCCTTTGACTTTTGGAGTATGAATTAGACTCACAATCTAACTTGACATATCTTTTAAAACAAACTAAAAAAAGAATAAACAAATTGAAATGAGTGAGTACTAAATTTAAATTCAAACTTTATTAATTTCACATTCATTTAAAGATTATACGAATTAATTCACATTAATAGAAATAAGACATAATTTTAGAAAAATAAAAATTCCTACAAATACATATCGATAATAAATATGTAAAAGAGTAGAGTAAATATGTAAAAGAGTAAAGTACCTGAACATCAGCCATGTGACTAACCTCAACAAAAGAAAAAAAAAAGTAAAAAACTCATAAGTTAGTGCTGCAGTAAAAAAAATCAATTCTAGAAAATTTAGAATTAGTTCATTTACGTCAATCTCCTCTCAACCGGAAGCTCAATATAGCGCTGAAGCATGTCTTCAATTCTACAAAAGTAACAATTTAGTAAGAAAATCAATCTAGCTAATCGTTTTGTAGATTAATACCTAACACGACGTAACGACAATGTCTATCGGTATCGATAGTAAATGTAATACCTCCTTTGGCTACAAAATTTACTGAGCCGATCAGCAGACGAGAACGCGACAAACAACACGTCCACATCACAACAAATTGCAATCTCTTTCACCTTCTTTAGTAAACAAGTACGCCGCTTAGAAAATGTGACTTGACGTCTTGTCGTCTCTACTATTTTCTTTATCTTAATTCTTCTATCCATCTTGAAGGTTTTTCAAGGGAGTCTCTTCTCTCCCTAGAAAGGAACAATAGCTTAGAGTGTTGTGTGGAGTGTATGAAAGTTACAATGACTGAAAGAGGAGGCTCCAAAGTAGCTAATTTATAAGGGCAAAAAAGCTATTGAGGTGAAATATGAAATAAATAAAAAAAAGTTGGTCAACCTAATCCAGATATGGTCGTGTGACTTTGTTGTTAAAAGTTAATTATCATAATTATGAATACACATTCAGATAATATTAGTGAAGTCTACGCGTTTACATGTGAATATTGTATTAATTAATAATAAATGTATAGAACTATAAAATTATTGTGTGTATGTTATATTATGGGAAAAAGGTCTGAAATATATCTGAACTTTGATCGAAATTGTTGTAACAATATCAAAATTTGGAAATGACCCTTTACCCCCTGCACTATTTAATAGGGTATTTTAAAGGTATATATGTGCCACGCGGACATCATAAATATTGCATCATTATAAATAATAATGTGTCCACGTGGGCACATATATACCTTTAAAATACCCTATTAAATAGTGCAGGGGTAAAAGGTTTTCTATAAAGTTTGGAATCGTAACAACAATTTCGACCAAAATTAAAGTATTTTTCAGACCCTTTTCCCTTATATTATTAGTACAAATATTTTTTTAAAATAACGTAAAATTAGTAAAATAAAAAGTGTACTAAAAAAGAACATGATAACCCACAATTACACTAACAATTCAAGAACAAAATTAAATATAGTGAACAAAATTTTCTCATTGATATCAAAAGTTCAAATTATGTTGGTACGAAAACACACTCTAAACAATAAAGCAATAGAAAGAAAAACTACATTTGTAAATGAGCATAATAATATAACACAACTACTTGTTAAAATTAATAATAACAAAAAGGATTATGGTCATGTAGAAGATGACAATCTAAATTACAATAGAAGAAACATAAAAGTGATCTACCAAAATGTTTTACATTATACGTATATATCCCTATATATAAATTAATACACTTACCCCAAATTTTACTCTTTCATCCAGTTTGACTTCAGTAAATAATAGTGTCACATAAAAAATACTACTAATAAAAAATAACATTTATTTTTTAAAACAATTGAAAAATAAAAAACGACATAATATATATAGAAAATATTACTATTTCACTACCTTTTTCGTATCATACATCCCTTAATCTGAGTTCTCTATATAGGAATTAGTTAGTGTTTGAATGTGGTTATATATCTTCAAACTTAAAAATTTAAACTTTAAAGGTTAGTGTTCTCTTGCTCAACCTAAGATTATCTTCGTTCTAGCTTCAAAGATTAAGTATGATTTGTCAAACTTTACTTCTTCTCTCATTGACCCTCATCCAAACTTGCTAAATATAGTAATAGTTTTTTTTTTTTGGGTAAAAAAAGTATATTATATTAATCGCTAATATGCATCAATACATAGTTGTGACAAACTTGTTTCCATTTTTCGTAGGGTAATTTTGTCCCAACTTAACATATGTAGCTTCCGTTTTGTGGTAGTACTTCCCCAAATGATGTTTCTCTGTACTTGATCGATTTTACTAGTGATGCAACTAGGTAATTTGATGAATTTGCATTATATGGGTAGGGATACTATTATTAAGAACAAATTTATTTAATAATAGTATCCCTAAATATTTCCCAAATGCTTTATCGGATGTATACTTTGGCTTCCTTCAATCCATTTAAATATTTTTCTTTTTTTGGAGAAAATATTTCCAAAGGTATTTTTATTCCATTCAAAAACATATTTTTGTGAAGGCTGGATGTCCCGGAGAATATTATTATTTTCTTCCAAGCTTTTGAAATGATATGGGCTAGGTGCAGATGGTACGTCTACATGATTTCAAATTTAAAGATTTTACAAGGATAGTAAAAGGGGACAATGTGTGCATGACAGTTGATGGACTTGCACGTTAGGGGAAATTATATATCCAATCATCATTTGCTAGAAAATGGTCAAGTCTTTCACGAATCAGTTTGGATCTATTTTAAAACCGTTTTTTAACCACGTCTATTGACTACCTTGAAAATCCATATCTGTCAGCTCACAATAATTTATAGTGTCCCAAAATTCGTTAGTTCTAGATATGCCGACAGGTCTACCGCCTTTTTTGTCGACAAGACTCGTCAATTCATTAAATCACCCCCCCCCCCCCCAATTAACCATTTGCCATTATAATTATCCTTAATGGTTTTCAAGTTGTTCTAGAGTATTTTCCTCAAGTATCTATAGTTTCTAGCATAAATACAACTAAAAAGCCAAGAATCCTTAGTAACACGTACCTTAATCATTGCATGAATTTCCTGATTTGTAATAACGATGTCAATTGTCATCCAGCTCAAGCACTGAATCATCCCAAAGGATAACAATCCTCCAGAGTTTCCAACTGTTGGAACCTCAATCATTTTTTGTAAAAGAGAAGTCGTCAAGTAGAGTTTGACGATTATGCATTTTGGTTTCTACTAAGGTGACTAATGTTGGTTTACCAGTCGAGTTATAAGACTTTAAAATCTCTCCTAAATTTGGCTCCAATATTGTAGCATTACAATTCCATATTATTAGGTTCATTGGTCCATTCATTATTGGGGGGGGGACGGTGGAATCACCGGTATTCCCCTCTCCAAGTTGAAGGGTTTCCCATTCATCAAAGTTGGGTGCATCACAACTATATAACTCCCTATTTTCGAGTTACAAAAATTCTTATATCGATTGAGATTTTGGATAGATCGTCAGGGGACAATTAAGGATGTGTTTTTTGACATTTCTTTTTGAATATCATGACCCTTATGTCCTATAAAACTGCCATCTCTGTCAGAGGCGTATCCAGGAGGGGGTCGCCGGGTTCACGTGAACCCATGCTCCCCTCCTGAATTCATATATAGTAGTGTTATATTTTTAAAAATATATGTCAACATAGATGTGTGAACCCACACTTGAAGTATCATATAGTGTTGTGCGATGATGATTGGGTTCACCTATGAGGCTAGAAATTTGAATTTTTCATTTACCTTGTTTTATTTTCTTTCTAAAATTGGGTAACACCTCTCTAAGTGGTTTGGATAGATAAAAAATAATTTTTGACCTATAATTTTAAAATTTGAATGATTTTCAGTGATAAGAACCTAAATGTTAAACTGATCAAAATTTATTTCTTAGTCCATCTTTTCGTAATAGTGCACCCATCATCTCAAAATCCTGGATACGCCTTTGATCTCTGTCCTCTTCTTCCTTAGTAGAACTATAAAATCCTCCATTCTTCTAGATTTACATTTTGTTCTAAGATTGGATTACCTAGGAGGTCGACGCTATGTTATTAGGTACTGTTGGTCCTGGGTTCTCCCCCACGTTGGTCTGATCCTCGTTTGGGTAGCTTGCATGTTCACTTGGTATGGGTCTAGAGTGCTCCGCCGATGCAGTATTGCCTCTAGAACTTATTGTAAAGATATGACACTTGGGTCTAACTCAACCTCAAAAGCTAGCTCATGAGGGGAGGATTGTCCAAGTCCATATAAGGAGACCACTACTCCATTGCCCAACCAATGTAGGACTTTTACCCATTCTAACACCCCCTTCACGCCCAGGCCCAACTTGTGCGTGGATCGAGAGCGCAAACGGGGGATGGACCTGGCTCTAATACCTTATAAAGATATGGCACCTGGGCCTATCTCAACCTCAAAAGCTAGCTCATGAGGGAAGGATTGCCCAAGTCCATATAAGGAGACCACTAGTCTATTCCCCACTTTAACACTTATTGGTGGAAAAGAAAGGGTGGGAAAAATGATGAGTGTGGTGTTGAGTTCGATGGTGGGGCTGGAGTTGCATAGAACGTGTTGTCCCCTAAGTTTACTAGAATACATGATGATGGGAAAGAGAGTGGTTGCTCTGGGTGTTTGAGGGAGGAGCGAGTGTCTCATAATAGGTATGCATTATAGGTCTATAAATATGGATTGTATAGAAATAAAAACATCATTTACAAGGAAATTATCTGTTCTTAGTAAATTAGTACGAGTAGGAATAAAATTTATTTATTAGAGTTGTTTAATACCCTATCCGAGTTTAAAAGGTTACTTGTAATCATTCCCAAAGTTTGCTATTGATTGTTTATGGTCCCCAATTTGGATATGTTTCTTAACTGGAACTCCAATTGGAAGCTCTACGCAAATACGTGCATATTGTCCTCTTAGTGTCGGCGAGGTATATACATCAGTTTTGACCAGCTTCATGTCACGGACTTAGAGTCTTACTAAAGCTCCGTGCGGCACTTGACAACTTACTCACGAATCTTTCACGATCTTGTAAGCTCAAGTAAGCCCTTTGAAACTAAGATCGCTAAGAGAACGAAAAGAAGACTTAGAGAATTTTGGAAGAAGGCTTATATTGCTTGGGAGAATGCTTTACAAGTTGCTTGGTTGCTTGCTTGGATGGTTGGATGGTGCCTTGCAAATGAGGGGCACCTCTATTTATACTAACTCTTAGGGACTAAAGTACAATTTTAAATTACTTTCTAAGTCCCTAAAACTTATTTACACAAAAACCCCTCTCTAGAATTCTCTACACACTCTAGAGAATGTAGAGAATTCTAAGGCTTTCTTGGAAACTATCTAAATTATTCTAGAGAAATCTAAGGAATTCTCTAGTCTTCTTGAATAATCTAAAGGGTTCTAGAGTCTTTCGGAAACCTCTCCACAACTCTAGACCCTTCCGCCTCTATTTGGACGCAAAATTTAACTGTGATGTGGCGGAACGTGACATTCAGCTAGTATTGAGTGCTCATAAAACTATGTCGGCAGTTCTGGTAATCGTATCCATATTGCAGAGCTTCTTTCTTTAGCCTCAAAGGCAACAAAATTTGGGTGCCATTGCTTAACATATAGGACGTGTATCCATTTATAAATAAACCAAGACCCCTATTGAAGTAGTTTTTTGAGAATCTCCTCTTTATAAAATTTAGCTATATAATAGTCATTGCCCAAATCAATAAATATGATTTCCTCTCATACTCCACATCATAGTTAATTTCTTCTTAAGGTAGAGATGACTTATTTTCTTCCCAAAAATCATATCATATCATATATACATATAAAAGAGGATCTTTAATCTGCATACGTTGGCGCCACAACACGATTGAATTTCCTTTTTCTCAACTTGCCTATTATTTCCATTTATGACAGTCATTCACAACTGACACCCCAAATTTAAGGCAGTGGTTTCTCCTCTAAAATACGCATATAAATCTCTTCACCAGATTTCCCACCTGTCAACTTTTTACAGCACTTTCAAGCATTGATTTTAAAATGCACTTTCTTTGGAGTTGTTTGGAACGCCACTACAAATCACTACGAAATTGAAAGTTCTCCATCGTTGCCTTTGGAATTTCCTCCTAAACATCAAGGTATGTTGTTCTATTAATCTCCTCCTTATACTCACTATTTCCTATTATTTATTCCAGCGCCTTATATTATTCCCCTTTCTGGAAAGTCGGATGACCTTGCAAAACTCCCCTCCACCGCATTTGAAGTTGCGCTTAACTCCACCCTAAATCCCTATGAACCATTCAGTACTACTAAATCAATCTCCTTCTTCACATAATCTTTAGTCTACGACCTCCTTCTATAATTCTGTACACAGTTTCTAACTTTGTCCCGAAAAATACCTTCCAATTTGAACACACTTTTGTGTACCTCTGCCTCAAAAAAGAAATAACCATTATCCCTCACTATGGCTTTTACCTTCTTCTTTTCCACTCGCCACACACTACATAGGAAAAGCAAACAACATCCTGATCCTTTTACATAAAGCTATTGCATATGCGCTGTATAATCCTTCGTACAGGTTCTCAAGTTTGCCGCTCATGGTTTCCTTGTACCTTAGACCCACCGTGCCCCCAAAAGCTTATACTTCCTCCCACCCTTTGTGAAAAAAGTTAAAGATGATTTTTTGAATAACATAGATTTTCTCTAGAATGTCCTAGTGTAGAAACTTAGAAATTTATCTTCAAGAAATATCTAGATATTCTAGAATAGTTACTAGAAGAAAAGTTCACTAGAACTTACTTGTAGATGTATCTAGAAGAATTTCTAGAACCATCCATAGACAAGTATAAATAAGGGATGGTCTTGTACATTTGTATTGAAGAAAAATCAAACCAATTAGAAAGTCTTCTTCCATTACAAAGTTCTTCTTTCCAATTACTTCCTTTAACTTTGTAGCTTCCTCTTCTTCTTTAGTTGAATCTTCTGATTTTAACTAACGATCTTGGCTAGCAGAAGGTTTCTCGATTATACTTTTCTTCTACTGTTGTTCTTACTATTCTCTACACGGTATCAGAGCCACAACCGTTGATTGGCTTCTGGATTTTATTTCAAGATCGGGTTAGTGGAAAATTTAACTAGTTTCTCTATATGGATTTTAGCGGTTGTGTTAATGGACTGTGGATGGAGTTGTTGAATCTTTCCAATTACAAGGTATGAAATATGCATCGAATCATACTTTGTGGGAAGGATTTGTGGGATGTTGTTAATGAGATTAACACAAGTCCTTTTGAAGATAACGGACCGAAAAAATAGTGGTGCATACAAGACATGGAATTAGATTAATGTGAAGACGAAGTTCATTCTGAAGCGGACAATCTCCTCTGGTTTATTCGATCATTTTATAAAGTGCAAATAAACTCATGAAATATTGAGGACCCTCGATCATTTATTCAACAAGAAAAATGAAGCTCGACTACAAATACTAGAGAATGAATTGGCTAACACTACTCAAGGTAATCTTTCTATCGTCGAGTATTTTTTTTAAGGTTAAGAACTTATGTTCTGAGATATGTTTATTGAATTTGGAAGAGGCTATTTCTGAAGCACGAATGAGAAGAAATTGTGATGGTGGTTTGAAACCTGAATATATACCATTTGTGACGTCGATTCAAGGATGGGCTCAACAACCATCTTTGGAGGAATTTGAGAATTTGTTATCATCACAGGAGTTATTAGCCTAACAATTGGTTGGTGTATTTGTCGAAGGAGAAAGCAATGATCTTGTAGCCGACAAGAGGAACTTTAAAGAAGAAGCAAGAGATATGTCGCACTCTGGATTATCAGGTGGTTCAAGCTCGACTGTAAAGAAGGAAGAGCCTTCTAACTATTATGGTAACAAACCTCCCAGATGCTATTGATGTGGCAAAGTAGGACACATAAAAAGATATTTCCAAGCCAAGGAGAGTTATATGGCTCAAAAGGTTGCCGAAGAAGAAGGTTGGGAAAGGTGTTTAGTAGCTGAGGTTCGAGAAATAGATATTATGGTTTCCATCAACCTTGAAAAAGACAGGATCGAGGATTCAGAATATAATGTAGTCGATAATGTCGAGAAGCAAGACGTTGATGTCATCCGTATGAAGCAAGAAACTTTCGAAGATGCTCCTACCAGTGATATGATAGATACTATCGAAGAAATCAAAAAAAACAGATTCTGAAATTCACTATAAAAGTTTGGAAGTGAAGGATGTTGAAGTAAATCTTGAACATGCAGTATCTGGAACTATATGTGTTAACTATGAGCATTCCAAAAAAGGCAATAAGGGAGATGTATTGGAAGCGGAAGTATCTGGTCAATCATCTGCAATATCAAGGCCAATTAATGACTAAGAGCGAATTCTGAAATAAAATAGAGAAAGTATAGATCAAATAGAGGAAGAAGCTGATATTAAAGTCTCAGAGACAAATATTAGGATTTTTGAACCTCTAAAGCAGCCAAAAAATCTATCGAGAAGATGATAAGAGAATATGGCAGTGGATCTTATGTTGGTATTGAGACTTTACAGGAAACTGATAGTGTTTCTCTGGATGATATAGTTATCAAGAAACAAAGAGAAAGGGGAAGTTCAAGAAGTCAACAAGGAGATAATTTGCATGGACCATTTGATGATGGAAAATTTTTATCATTTGAAGAAGAAAGAGCAGTCCAGAAGAAACTGCTGAGATTTGCACCAAGACATGGCTCAAAGCTTTGTTTGAGTTCTTCCACAACAAGTGTGGGCTAGTTTTTCAAAAACTTACTTTAAGGGGGAGTGTGAAAAAACTAAAGAAGATTTTTTGAATAACATAGATTTCTCTAGAATGTCCCAGTGTAGAAACTTAGAAAATTATCTTGAAGAAGTTTCTAAAAATTATAGAGAAGTTGCCTTCAAGAAATATCTAGATATGCTAGAGTAGTTGCTAGAAGAAAAGTTCATTAGAACTTACCTGTAGATGTATCTACAAGAATTTCTAGAATCATCCATAGACAAGTATAAATAGGGAATGGTCTTGTATATTTGTATTCAAGAAAAATCAAACCAATTAAAGAGTCTTCTTCCATTTCAAAGTTCTTCTTTCCAAAATTTTCCTTTAACTTTCTAGCTTCCTCTTCTTCTTTAGTTGAATCTTCCAATCTTGGGCTAGCAGAAGGTTTCCCGATTATATTTTCTACTATTCTCTACATCTTTGTACTATGGTTGGTTAGGCATGGTCCTCTACTAACTTTTTGAAAAACTTATGTAGATATATGTGCGGGCCTTTTCTAATACACCATATGAATGAGTGAAAAAGCTTCTGCTGATCCTTATCTTTTTCTCTAAAAGTTTCAAATTCGAACTCCTAGTGTATTAATTGTCGTTTACAAAACTCAACGTCTGTGTCAGCACACTAGATGCCCCCGCAGGATCCAAGTATGTTTCTCTTTATATTTACAGGACATTATTTTACTCTCTCCCTATATTAGTCGCCACAGCCTTACCCAAACATCTACAACTCCTGCCCCTCATTTGCATGGTCCAGCTTATTAATAGTTGTGTTCATCTCCATATTGTTTATGTACATCCCTATCTTCTACACGATATGTTTAAATTCCCCTCAACATGTTATATTATGTTGTTTTTTATTCTACACGATAGAATAATGACAGTGATTCTGGTGGTATATGTACAACAATAATGTTATCTCATATATGTTTTTTGGATTACTTTCCCCTGTCTAAACATAATAAAATGTCGTGATTTCCATAATGTTCCTTGTGCACACCCAACTCATGGCAAAGTTTACTTGTATTTTGCAAGTGCTCATGTTTTAATTTTACCAATCTTCATTAGATTTACTTTTCCTTTAATTAAATGAATTTCATACAATAACGAGGTGTCCACAAACACACTCATTATCATTTGGTAATATTTGCGTTGTTAAGTTGAAACGTTGAATTGTCTGGCATATTTCACCCAAAGAGGAGCTTACTATTTGATAATCCTACACCAAAAATATATTGACTCTAAGTCTTACGACATTTTATAAGTATATGTCTGTTGTGTTGTACCTTCTCATGACCTTGCACATAAAACATCAGATAAATGTCGTCAATCACTTAATCATTCAACCTCTACACTATATTTTCAAAAGTGCCATGAACTTTAATTCACCAATTTTGCGATTTTCCCATGCATCTTAATGTATAGTTTCAAAGTTAGTGAAAGATCAAGAGACATCCCTTGTATTTTGATGACAAAAATGTATGAACAACGAATAATTTGAATAAATTGTTCTCTTAGTCGAAAGCATCCACGACCAATGGCACAAAACTCCAACAGTGTCGTCACCCACTTCTACCTTAACATAGGTTACTAAAAAACCATATACACCACATCCTCCTCTATCTTCATATTGCGATCTAGATTCAAGAAGAAGAAAACTCAATTTATGTAACTTGTAACTGACTTAACTAAGAGATAGAGAGAGAAATATTTGGGAGAGAATTTTTTATTTCTTCAAAATGAAAACTCCAACCAGTCATCTGTACATCAATCTACATATATAAAATAGAGATATTTACAATGTATGTATTGGGTCGGGTATAATTACAACTGAAATCAATCCCAAGAGAAACAAGCCCAATGGTTAAGGAGGCTTAGTCAAGGAATCAAAATTGGGTTAGTCATCATGTTCAACTGCCCCCCGCAAGCCGAAAGGGCTTTCCATTCAAAGCTTGGATATGAAATTCTGTTGTTGAACAACAAGAAGCGACTTGGTAAATATATCAACAAGTTACCCAACAGTGGAAATAGAGTGAAGGGATATGAGACCAGCAGTCAAAGCATTACGAATATAATGGATATCCACCTCTATGTGCTTAGTATGCTCATGAAAAACTGAATTCTTGGCAATGTGAAAAACAACTTGACTATCACAAGATACATCCGCAGGTTGAGGATCAGGAACCTCAAGTTCACCCAATAATCTGACCACCCAAGTAACTTTAGCAACCAACAATCGCAAAGCCCTGTACTCAACCTCAATAGTAGATAGTTGTTTCTTTAAGATGACGGTGAAGAATCGATATCCTTTGCCTAGGATTGATGACCTGTTTGACCAGCTACAGGGAGCTTCAGTGTTCTCTAAGATTGATTTGAGATTCGGTTACCACCAATTGAGGATTAGGGCAGCGGACATCCATAAGACTGCATTTAGGACCCGTTATGGCCATTATGAGTTCTTGGTGATGTCATTTGGGTTGACTAATGCCCCTGCTGCCTTTATGGACTTGATACGCGCATGTTCAGGCCTTATCTTGATTCTTTCATCATAGTCTTCATTGATGATATTTTGATATACTCGCGGAGTATGGGTGATCATGAGCAGCATTTGAGATTTGTGCTCCAGACTTTGAGAATCAGCGGCTTTATGCCAAGTTCTCAAAGTGCCAGTTTTGGTTAGACTCTGTGGCGTTCTTGGGGCATGTTGTATCTAAGGAGGGCATTATGGTAGATCCGGCGAAGATTGAGGCTATTCGTGATTGGGCTAGCCCACCTCAGTTACTGAGATTCGGAGCTTCGTCGGACTAGCAGGCTACTACAGACGATTTGTGGAGAGTTTCTCTACCTTGGCAGCACCTCTGACCCGGTTGACTCGTGTTGATGTTCCCTTTGTTTGGTCAGAGGAGTGTGAGGCGAGCTTTTTGAGGCTCAAGGAGTTATTGACCACCGCTCCTATATTGACTCTTCCAGTTGAGGGCGAGGGCTTCACGGTATATTGTGACGCATCCGGCGTTGGTTTGGGTTGTGTATTGATGCAGCAGGGCCGGGTTATTGCTTATGCGTCGAGGCAGCTTAAGATTCATGAGCGCAACTACCCCACCCATGACTTAGAGTTGGCGGCGGTAGTTTTCGCACTTAAGATTTGGAGGCACTACTTGTATGGAGTTCGATGTGAGATCTATACCGATCACAGGAGTCTTCAGTACATCATGAGCCAGAGGGACCTTAATTCGAGGCAGCGTCGTTGGATTGAGCTCCTGAAGGACTATGACCTCTCTATTCTCTATCATCCGGGCAAGGCGAATGTGGTAGCGGACGCCTTGAGCCGAAAAGCGGTGAGTATGGGTAGTCTAGCCTTCTTATCTGTTGAGGAGCGACCCTTGGCTATGGACATTCAGTTCTTAGCCAATAGTATGGTTCGGTTGGATATCTCAGATTCTAGACGTGTCTTGGCCCATATGGGAGTTCAGTCTTCCTTGCTTGATAGGATCCGTGGTTGTCAGTTTGAGGATGAGGCCTTGGTGGCCCTTAGAGATCGAGTGTTAGCGGGTGATGGTGGTCAGGCTACCTTAGATCGTGATGGAGTGTTAAGATTCGCGGCCGCATCTGTGTTCCGAGAGTTGGGGATTTGATACAGTTGATACTTTCTGAGGGCCATGAGTCTAGATACTCTATCCATCCGGGCACAGCGAAGATGTATCGTGATTGAGGCAGCATTACTGGTGGAGTGGCATGAGGAGAGATATTGCTGACTTTGTTTCCCGTTGCTTGTGCTGCCAGCAGGTAAAGGCCGAGCATTTGAGGCCTGGTGGTGTGTTTCAGAGATTACCCATTCCGGAGTGGAAGTGGGAGCGTATCACTATGGACTTCATTGTGGGGTTGCCTCGGACTCCTAGAGGTGTTGACAGCATTTGGGTCATCGTTGATCGATTGACCAAGTCAGCACATTTCCGTTCCTGTTCAGTGTTCATTTAGCGCCGAGAGGTTGGCTCGTATCTACATTCGGGAGGTGGTTCGACTTCATGGGGTGCCAGTTTCTATTATATTAGATAGGGGCTCTCAGTTCACGTCCAGCTTTTGGAGGACCTTTCAGGATGAGTTGGGCACTCGGGTTGACCTTAGCACAGCTTTCCACCCGCAGACGGATGGCCAGTCGGAGCCTTTGGAGGATATGTTGCGGGCCTGTGTTATGGATTTTGGAGGTCAGTGGGACCAGTTCTTACCTTTGGCGGAGTTTGGTACAACAACAGCTACCACTCTAGTATTCAGATGGCCCCATTCGAGGCATTATATGGTAGGCGTTGTCGCTCTCCAGTTGGTTGGTTTGAGTCTACAGAGCCTAGGCCGCGTGGTACAGATTTGCTTCAGGAGGCCCTGGATCAGGTGAGGGTGATTCAGGATAGGCTCAGGACGGCTCAGAGTAGGCACCAGAGTTATGCGGATCGGAGGCGCCGGCCTTTGAGATTCTCTGTTGGTGATCGGGTATTCCTCCGTGTGTCGCCCATGAAGGGCGTGATGAGGTTTGGGAGGCGGGGCAAGCTTAGCCCCAGGTACATTGGGCCTTTTGAGATACTCCGGACAGTTGGGGAGGTTGCTTATGAGTTGGCCCTACCTCCAGCATTTTCAGCCATCCACCCGGTTTTCCATGTCTCGATGTTGCGGCGATATGTTCCTGATGAGTCTCATGTGCTCCAGTATGATGCAGTCGAGTTGGATGATCGTTTGACATTTGTAGAGGAGCCAGTTGCCATTTAGCCAGAGATGTGAGGAGATTGCGCTCGAAGTCCATTCCTGTTGTTAAGGTCCGTTGGAGGCATCGTCCAGTCGAAGAGGCTACCTGGGAGACCGAGCAGGAGATGCGAGAGCAGTTTCCCTAGCTTGTTTGACACTTCAGGTACTTCTTGACCCTTACTTTCGCGGACGAAAGTCCTTTTTAGTAGTGGATATTGTAATGACCCTCTGTCATTTTTGTGTCTTGCCTTCTGTGTATCGTTTAAAGCGTTCCTGTAGCGACCCCAAGTCATGACTTGCTGGGATTGACAGTTCGGTCACCTGGTCGTTCGTTTGGTCTTGGTGTGAGTTTTTGTGTTTTGGAGCTTATGAACCTTGAATGATCATTTTCGATCAAAAGTTCAAGAAGATGAATCGGAATCCAATTCTGACGATTTCATCAGCTCCGGAAGGGTCATTTTAGGCTAGTAGCAACGGTCGACTTGACTCCCGAGGTTTTCAGTGTGAGTCGGTGTGATTAGGCGTTTTAGCCTTTGAATTTTGGCTTAAGTTTGACTTTGGTCAACATTTTGAGTAAACGCGCTCGGATGAGAATTCCGTCAGTGCAGTTAGCTCCGGAATGTCGAGTTTGGTCTAGATTGACCCTTCTTTTGTGTCCCGAGGTTTTGATATCTTTCCGAGCCCTTTTGTGGGTTTTGGCTTAAAATGACCTTTGGAAGTGGGACCCACTTTTTATCGAAATGACGTCTGATGGAAATTTGACTGCGCCGTTGAGTCTGGAATATCAAATTTGGTATGGTTGCATATCTCGTTTGCGTGCACGGGGTTCTGAACGAGATCGGAGCACCCCGTCGGAGTTTTAAGGTTTTTGGAATTATTGCAGATTTCTGCAATAAATGCAGAAATCAGCAACATATTCCCAAACTTCAACTCTCTTAACTCTCTCATCTCTCACCGATTTGGGCGATTCAAAATGCAAAGTTGTGAGATTTTTCGAGGGCAACGCGTTGGTGAGCTCGGATAGTGGTTTGGGGTTCCCGTTTGAGGTAATTCGCGAAAAACCTGACTGTTGTACTTTTTCGAGTCCTTGTTTTTGGAATTTTTGTTTTGGTCATATCTCACTCATTTTAGCTCGGTTTTGGATGATTCGAAGTCCCACGTGTTGAGAATTGTCGTGGCTTCATTGTAGAGTGTTCAAAGAGTGCTGGGCACCTTTTGATTTTCATTTATTTCGAGTTTTGGGCTGCTGCTGTAGGGTTTCTTTTAGTAGATTAAAGTGTGATTTCTTGCTTGTTGATTTTTGCTATGTTTTGAGCCTCGAATTGTGTTCCATTTTGGGACATAAGTTTGGGATGCTGTTTAGGGTCTCTTGACGGAGTCAAATTCGGACAGTTTGATGCGGGTCCCACGATTCCCATTTTGACTCCAAAATTTACCCGTCTCCGTTTGTTGTGATTTTGGTGTCTAAATGACCATAGTAACGTTGTGACTCTATTTTTGATAGCGGGGCAGCGTTTTGAGACTGTTCGGAAGGGAAAGCTCCGGTAAAGTGATTTGGAGAGCGCGCGGTTGGCTTTAAGGTAGGTTACGGCTTTCCTTCTTTTTGATTGAGCTTAATTGTGTAAAAACACGTTGATTGGAGTGAATTGGGGGTGGGTACCAGTTTACTACCTTACTTTGATTAGATACCTCGTGTTAGGATCGATTGGTCATATTTCGGGTATAGTATCATGTTATCCGATTTAGTAGAGTTGCATGTCTATGTGCTAAATGCTATTGTATGCTTGTATGCTTTGTATTGTATGCCTTAGTCTAGGTTAGGCTAGCATTGCCTTAGACTTATGACCCGTGTGGGCTGGATAGCCTTGACTTTCTGCCGACGTCGTTCGGATGACTTAGCTCCTTGTAGACTGGAGTAGCAGACTTGAGTCTGATAGTTTGAGCCTTAGATTAGGCGTTATCGCTGCTTGCTGCACTTCTGTATCTTCTCCCTCTTATTCTGCGGTTCCGACGCATTCTCGAAGGTTTAGTGCATCACTAGAGGCGTGGGATTGAGATAGTATAGGCTTGGAGCCTTTTCTGTGATTTCTTAGAGTGGACGGCGTTCCATGGTGGTTATTGTGGGATTGGATCCTATTGGAGATACCATCATCCCCGGGGTCGTTCTTTCTAGCTGGGTTGGGAACGTATCGCTGGCTGGGTAGACTCGGTGATATCGGCGATCGCCCCCGGGCCTCTCTTTCTAGCTGGGCTGGGATTGTGCTGCTGGCTGAGTGTCCCCGGGTCGCTCTTTCTAGCTGGGCTGGGAGCTGACTGCACAGTAGGTTGACTCGCGATATCTACCTCACTCACGGGTCCCTCTTTCTAGCTGGGCTGGGAGTGGACTGTTTGGTTGGGTGCCCCCTAGGGTCACTCTTTCTAGCTAGGCTGGGAGTGCACTGCTGGCTGGGTGGAGTCTGATGGATTATCTTAGTTACTTTGGGCTGAGAGCCCGATTTTCTTCTTTCTCAGTAGACTTAGCTTTTCCGTGTACCTGTCGAGCTTATGGGGGTTTGTTCAGGTTTTATTTGAGCTTGTGCACGAGTGTACCTTCTGGGCTTATGGGGGTCCAGTTAGGTTTAGTCTAGTTGTACTTAATTTGTTTCTGGTATGCTCGTGTGCTTCCTTTTCTTATCCGCTTTGACCTCTCTGTGTCTAGATTATATCCTTTCTTATTGTTTTTACCCTTTTTGCTCAGTCAGCCTATGATGCCTACTGAGTACCTGTTGTGTTGGTACTCCTGCTACACTTTGCATCTATTTCGTGATGCAGGTCCCAGTACCAGTTACCAGCGGTGATTAGTTCCAGCCTTCTTTTGCAGTTGTGATTCGGAGACGAGGGCGAGCACTTGGCGTTTTGGGGTTTGTTCTGTCTCCTTCTTTTGTTTTAGCTAGTCTTGTTGCCCTCGAGACACGCTCTGTTGTGGTCCACTTTTGGGACTTGTACTCTTTATTAGATAACTCTGTACTAGTGACTTCCAGGTTCTGGGAGGATTTCTGTATATATTTATTTTGGGTTGCTTCCGCTTTGTTATCCTTGTTTAGATTATTGTTTTCGCTAGTTTCTGCCCTTTTGCTCATTGCTTGATATTCTGGGTTACGGGTTGGCTTACTTACTGGTAGGGTATAGTAGGTGCCATCATGACTCGAGAAATCGGGTCGTGACAACTAGAAGGCTGTACAGTGATTTTTTTCATGAAGAAATACACAGAAAATTTCTCCACATTGCTTATGTTTTCTAATAATATATATATTTAATTCATTGTTAAAATAGAAAGTCTTTATACTGCTTATAATTAGATCTAGTTAATAAATCATGTCACTAACCTAACCTAAAAGGTAGGAAGTTTTTGTTTCTCAAAAATGTTGTTACATACATGTGGTGGTCTATAAATTGGAGATAGAGTAAGCAAAATATACACACAACACACTCAAATTAAAGATGAAGTTGATTAATATTTTGAGTTTCCTCTTGCTCTCTTTGTTTCCCTTTGTTGCCTTTTGTCGATCTTTCACTTCCAACAATCCCATTGTCCTCCCCACAACTACTCATAATAATAATAATAATAATAATAATAATAATGATGTAGCCCCTCAAGTGTTGGACATGGACCGCCTACCACACTACGTACATTATTCATAATCCTCTCATTGGAGGCGAATCCGTATACTTGGTCAATATTGGACACCTTGAATGCCCAAACACCGTGTTGCAGCACGTACCGATTCCTGGATTGATGGGAAAAGGCACCCCCGTGAAATTCGTTCTTAAGGTTGATAATGATGATGATGATGTGGTGCGTGAAACGGATGACATTGATATCATGTTCTCAACACTTGATATATCTATTAACTGTACGGATTAATTATGTGTAATGATGTGGGCTTGACTTTTGATTACGGATTATATATATCATCTCGTGGCTTCCGGTGAAAACCCTCTTCCCATTGTCTTCGTTAAGGAATAAATTAAAGTGGATGCGTCTCTAGGCTCTATGTAATTTTAATTAATGCATGCTTATGAGTTATGAATAAAACAAGCTAGCTAGCTATGTTCGAATATGCATGTCCTTTAATTATCATGCATATCCGATACATTTAATTTGTGTTTGAATGTGTGATCCATACATACTTTCATGCTTGAGAAGGGTGTCAGATATGGGGACGGATTGAATTAGAATGAGATGATAAATGAATAAGTTTATGATTCAATCTAAATATTACTTGGACAGAATAGCTAAATTATGGGCCATGAAACGAGCTGCCCATCCAACTCTTACTAAGTCTAAATGTTTTTTTATCTCACTCGATGTTCGGAATTCACCTCCGACTAAATTTGGATCGTGCTCTGCAGGGCTCATTCGGGTATGGCGCTCTCAACAAAAAAATTTCTATACTCAGGGCTCGAACCCAAAACCTATGATTAAGGATGAAACACTCTCACCAATGCATCATAACCCTTGTAAGTCTAAATGTTAGTTGGGCGGAAGACCGAAGACTGTCATAGCTATGAATGTTGTGTATGCCATTAATTATGAGTCAGAGAAGCACCCTAGCCAAAGACCCTATTTTTTTTAATATAAATGCTTTTTAAATTTGTGAAAAATAAGTTTGAAACAGATTATTATTCTCTCTTTCCAATAATAGTTGTCCACTATTGACATTGCACACTTCTTAAGAAACTATAAATAGTAGGATGATTTTACTATATCACCCTTTGAAATATAGTGTCTTAAAAAATGTAATAGAGAAAATTACTATAATTAAAGATAAGGGTAAATTAGTAACTAAGTGTAAAATTAACCATTGATTTCATAGAGTGAACAAGTATTGTTTGACATTCCAAAATAGTATAATGGATAACTATTGTTAGAACGACACTACATCAAAAATGATCTTTAGTGGCAACTAATTAACGGCAATAGCTCAATTGCCGCTAAATATGTATTTTTAGCGACAATTAGCACTCTTTGTATATGTCCCTAAAGTCTTTAGCGACATTGGATCTAATGACACTTAACTAATGCCGATAAATATTTTAGCACTCTTTATTAATGTGTCTATTCATTTCCACTAAAAATTATTTTTATTGTCGTGAAAGTAGTTATGTTAACATTTTCTTGATTTCTTCTATTTTTATAGGGTTAAGAGAATAAAATAACTATCATTTTTCTATAAATAAAAAAACTACCACATTATTTATTCTTAGTAAAAAATTAATCCCTCCAAAATTAAGAGTAGGGGTGTACAAGACCGGGTTGGTTCGGGGTTTTCAAATATCAAACCAAACCATTTTTGTAAAATTTTTAAATTTATAAACCAAACCAAACTAATAAAATTCAATTTTTTTCGGGTTTTTCAAATACCAAACCAAACAATTGTGTCGAATTTTTAAATTTATAAATCAAACCAAACTAATAAACCTCGAATTATTTTTTCAAATTTTTGGATTTTTTCGATAAAGTTTGCATACAAACATATAATTAACTTGTGCTCCAAATATTTCTTTAGTCCAACCAAAATACAATTATCTAAGGTATTTCTTAAGAAAATAACACAAAATATGAGATGAGAATATTCAATAAAAAATAATAATGAAATCACCATATAAAAGTACTAAATCATGCTAAAATAAGTTTAATAAGTATTAGTTACATTACTGAATATTTAAGTAAAATTAAAATTAGATTATGTAATTTAATTATCTAAACTAATGTAAAACTAAAGAACAAATATTCAATATTATTGTCATTCTATTGTTGAATTGAATTTCTTTTTGCATTAGTATTAATTTGATTTTGATTTAAGTTTTATTATAATTATTAACATCTATGAACTATAATCTCTATTGGACCATTCCGAATTCTAAGTTTTAAATTTGAATTAAAAGATAAAAACTATGAAATAGTATAAGAAATATTTTAAAATTATATCAAAGTAAATATTTTTATGTATAAAATAAAATTTTAAAATTACATATATAATGTCGGGTTGGTTTGGTCTCGAGTTGGTTTTTTTTAGTTAAAATCAAATCAACCAAATATAATTGGGTTTTTTTTTTCAATACCAAATCAAGTCAAACCAAACCAGTAGTCGGGTTTTTTTTTCGGTTTCACTCAATTTGCGGTTTGGTTCGATTTTTGGTTCGATTTTGTACACCTCTAATTAAGAACCTAAGGCATATGCCTTAATTTTTTAAAAGGAAGAGTCGGCCAAGTCGTGAGTCAATCTAGATCGACTACCTATTTAGCTCGAATTAGTGCAACTCTCTTACATCACTATCAAAAAAGCGGGTTCTAGCTTACGGTTTATTAGCCACAGTTCTAAAAATCGTGGCAAAATTAATAGGAAGTGTTAAGGTTTCCTACGAATAAGAGAACGTCGCTAAAATAACGTGGGCAAATTAGGCGGGAAATATAATTTCATTCCATCACTTTTTATTTCATTTGCCCCCATTTCTTTTCAACCAAAATCAGCCAAAACTCTTTTTCATCGAGAATCACCGAAAACTACTTCACCCAAAATCCTACTTCATCCAAAATCACACAAATCTGTTTTACCCAAAAAAATTCTTCACCCAAAATTAGATTTATCCAAAATCACACTAATTTGCTTCACTCCAAAATTTTTTGAATGGTTCGAGCAGTAGCGGAAAATTGTAGCCTTGCTTCGGATAGTAGCGGAAATGGTAAATTCACTTTTTTCATGTAACAAATCTTTGCTATCCAGGAGTTTCAAGTCAATATTTTGTTCAATATTCAATGGTTTCTTTGAGCGTTTTTGTTGTACAAAAATTTGAAAAATTTCGGGTAAAGAAACTGTTTGGTAAGCCAAATTCCCCCTTTCACCCCAACCCACGGATGAATACAAAAGAAAATTAATGTTTTGTAATCTCTAAAATTTCTATAACTTTTGATGTTTTATTGTTCAAATTTCTGCATGTTTTTTAAAAAAAATATTTTTGCTAATTTAGGTTTCTTGATTGTTAATTTTCAACTTTTGCTTTGTTATGACTTGGGTCGAGTTCTAAAGCTCTGTTATGATTCTCTAAAAATACCGTAAAAGAGATTGGTTTCTCAAGCTCCACTAAGGTAAATAAATGTTAATTGTTCAATGTTTATTGAAAATCAACTTGCCAAGTATATGAAGACTTTGAATATAATTAAGAGTTTTAGAACCTCATATTTCTTGGTCTATTGAGTAGGTGACACCACTAGTATTGGTTGTATAATGTATGATTTTCTTTTGGGAAACACTTCAGAAAATTCTGAAATACATTAATATATATGTGTTTTTTCGTTGCCCTAACTTCTTGTTGTTTTATGTCTAGAATGATTTAATCGTATAAAACATTAGCTTGCTTATCTATAGTATTTTTTTCTTTAAAAGTTTATTTTATCTTCAGTATATCATTTTATCTGTTGACTTGGTAGGTTGTTTTCATCCCTTCAGCTCCATCGCATCCTCACATTTAAGCAATAGACATATTTGTTTAGGTTTGTTTCCTCATTTGATATGAATTGCATCAATAGTGTAAATTATCAATGTGACACTTGAATACATAACGATAAAAAAATGTGTATATCTTATAACAATATAACAAGAGATGAGTGAGAAGCATTTTCCCAGTATTTACCCAGCATGATCATTTTCCAACAATATCTTGAATTGGTACGACTATTGAATTGCAATTGTGTTAAGTGTCATGTTGTTCCCATGTTTCATCCTCGATTATGGTTCTTTGTTTTTCTTTTGTTTCACGTAGTATATTGCTTCTCAATAAGCAAGTTGAGTAAATATGAAATCTAGCCTAGATATGATTATTTTGATTTGGCTCTATGAACTTATATTGCATTTTTTTGTTTGTGTATGTCTGTGAAGTGTGAGCTCATATTTGTGGAAATGAAGATGAAAACAAGTTCTTAGCGTTTAACATCTTGGTGGATACTTTGAAGCTTAAATTTGAGCCTTTTGATCAAATCTACTTGTTAAAACAATGAGATGAATTCGAGAGTATACCACTTGATTGCTCTAGTGTTCTGCCTCATGATTATATTTTGTTTTAGCAGTCACCTTGAAAATGTATAATCTCTAAGAACATTATCGAAGTACCATCGATGTTGTCAATTCTTAGAATTGGTCACTAGAGCTTTCTGGTTATTTAAGACCACAAGATTAATAGGGTACTTTTGATATGTTATTCACAACTTTAACTTTGTGGCCCGTCAAACTAAGTTACATAAAATGAAAACATAAGGAGTAGTATATTATAGTGCCGATTCTACAGTTATTCTAAAAGTATTTTTCTTTCTTTTCTTTTATTCCTGTTTCATGACTAGATCATCCTTCTACTTGTTGCCATCATTTAGCTAAAGGTTGGTTGAAGGTATTTTAAACAAAAATTTTCCTTGAAATGCAATGTTATTGCAATTGTGGTTCATGCCTGCAATAAATCTCCTAAAAATATATTATCAATTTTTTTGCATATTTCTCTAATCAGGCTTATCTAAAACACATATGATTACAAGGTTGCTTTCCTTATTCACTAAATATTTGGTGGATTTAATCTTTTTTTCACTTTGTTTTCCTTGTAATTCTCTCATCTTACTTGTTTTGAAAATATGTGTTATGTCTCTAACAATGAACTGATTGTGTGTGCTCTCCTATAATCCTAATCTGTTTTATTTGCTGGTTTGCAGTTCTTGGGAGCTTAGTTTCAGCTAAATGTTGTTACAGATTATTACTCATCATATCATTCAGTGTTCAAGTATCATGTATATGATTTCTTCAAGGTACAATGCTTATCAATTGTGTTGCATATTGTTTGGCATCTCACAAGACAACTATTCTTCTGGTGCTTTTAACCTTTGATAACAATAAATATAACTAAAATTTCAGCCCTCCGGAATGATTTTACCAATATCTTTCACTCATTTGATGGGACTAATGAGAACAGAAAGTGCCATCTCCTTCCAAATTGAGAAAAAATGATGTATGCCTATCTTATTAAAAAAAAGAAAGATGTATGCCTACTCATATCTTTTTTCTCCTTTATTCTAAATGTATATCTGATACTACCTCTTGACATCTGTCAAACTGTTGATCTTGGATTTCTCTGTGGAATTTGTTGAGTATGTGTTGGGTTCTTGCTGATATTTCTTTGTTCGTTTGACATATGTTTTCATCGTATATGATAGCCTATAAATTTTATGCCTTTAATGTGAAATTATTCAATTTTGTAAATGTGTGTCTACATTCTGTTGCATATGATTTTTTCAATTTGGAGGCACCTAAACATTGATTGACCTATGTAATCCCATGTTCTTTGTAATCCATGTATCCACTTGGATATGACAAATAAAACATCATGTTAAGTTAATAAAGAGTTTCCCTTGGAAAAAACTATCTATTTAAATTAGTTTATCTAATTGTTGGCATAAATAAGGAATCTAACATGCATTGTATGATTGAGGTTTATCACTGTTGTGAGGTCTAACTTGTTGCATCGTTACTTTCGAATCTTTCAAGAGAATTGTTGAGCTTAAGGCAAATGAAGGAAAACAGACCCTGAAAGAGATATTATATGCCTTGGTGCTTCAAATATTTATGGATGTCAATGTATATTTAGTTCCTTCAATAAGCACCTTAGATTCTCGTTGAATTGATATGTGGACAGTTAATAAAAACTACCATCTTGAGCATAGGATTTGTGTATTATGGTCAGTGTATTAGTGGATGCCTATCAAATAATGCATTGGTTGCAGGGTATTGCTGGGAAATAATTGTAATTTTTTTTAATTAAAAAAATGTATTTAGCCACGGTTCAACCATGGTAAATATATGTTATGAACATTTTCATTGGTGATATTTTGCCACGATCAATCGTGGCTAACAAAATGTTACCACAGTCGAGTAAATTGAGTGAATTAAAATAGAATTAATTAATAATTGAAACATTAACCCCCACCTCCCAAACTTCATGAATTTGCATTTTCTAATGTAAATTTTATGTCTTTAGCTGTGTAATCCTTTTGAGGATCGTTTGGTAGGCCGCATTAGAAGAAATAGTCCATGTATTATGTAAGGTATTATTTAGTACTATATTTAGTAGGATTTTGAGCCTATGTACAACTAATTCATGGATTAGTTATATCTCCTACATGGTATTATAGGATATAATACCATGGGATAAGTCTATGTAAAGAAAAAAATATCCCTCAAATCATTTTAATTATTTTGTTTATTTTCTTGATTTTATGATTTATGTTTGTACTAGTAAATTTATTTAAATAAATTAGCTTACAAATTATTTAGAGAGAGTTGTTTGTTACTAAATAAATCCAATACAAATCAATACAAATTTGAAATGTGAGTCGTTTATTTGTATATGACGTTTGTGATTTTAATTGAATGTATTATATATATATATATATATATATATATATATATATATTTGCGTGGTTTCTAATTATTTGTATTTTGAACAAGGGTAAAGGGTCAAATATGCCCCTAAACTATTCGAAAAGGTCTAGATATACCCTCCGTTTAACGCCAAAAATTCACAAATAAATATTGTAACCTTAATTTCAACAATTTTTTAAAATTTTTATTTTTTCGGTAAATCTCGAAAATGAGTAATTGATTAATAAAAATTATGAAAAAAGTATAAAATTAATGCCAAAAAATCACAAACAAATATAGTAACCTTAAATACAAAAAAAATTAACAATTTTTTTTAATTTTTATTTTTTTCGACAAATTCCGAAAATGAGTATTTTATTAAAAAAAATAAAAATTAAACAAAATTGTTGAAATTTTTGAATTTAAGGTTACTATATTTATTTGTGATTTTTTGGCGTTAATTTTATATTTTTCATATTTTTTATTAATCAATTACTCATTTTCGGGATTTACCAAAAAAAAAAATTAAAAAAAAATTGTTGAAATTGTTGAATTTAAGGTTACAATATTTATTTGTGAATTTTTGGCAGAAATTTATATATTTTTCATATTTTTTATTAATCAATTACTAATTTTCGGGATTTACCGAAAAAAATAAAAATTTAAACAAAATTGTTTAAAACGGGTCGGGTAGTTTATTTAAAAGGGGGGGTTGATTTATGGGTCGGATTAGGTCTTTATGGGTTCGAATTTTTTAGGGGCATAATTGATCCCTTTCCATTTTCATATAAATGTCATGTGGTAAAGTCAAAATGACATGGCAATTCCATGTGGTATTTAAAGAAATGGAAAATGAGTTGGATATGTCCAGCAGACCAACTAACGCCCATAAGGGCATATTTAGACGAAAAGTTGGACGGCGAGGGCATGAGTGAGCCAAACTTTAAACGGAGGGTATATCTAGACCTTTTTGAATAATTTAGGGGCATATTTGACTCTTTACCCTTTGAACAATTTAAAAAATTACATACATATTAAAATTACATACATCATACATATTAAATAATTTTCTACCCCCTTTTTGGCCTACGTGGCACTATCTTCTAGGTCCAGCGCGTGTTGACAATTTTTTCAAGTTATCTGGTTGATAATGTCACGTAGGCCGAAAAGGGGTAGAAAATTATTTATAATATAAGTTCGGGGAGGTAATGAGACCTTAGTATAGTATAAGTGTGTCTCTAAGATTTCGGGCATAGATTGGGGGGTACTTATGCATTTTCCCTATATAATTTAAACAAATAATACTAAAAGACATATCAATATTAGTAAATGTGTAGGGTTGTGAAGATGAAAACTATAGAAAGTGGGAATAGAGATAAGGTATTTAGAGAGAAAATATCAAATGCATCCAAAGTATATCATTCAATCTCTAAGCAGCTAGGTGGCTTTTATCCAAAATATCATTAAGATTTACGGGATCATTGAGTACGTGTGATTCACAATGTAGATATAAAAAATTATTACGTCTCAATCGCTAATTAATAGGTTTAATTTAAATTTGATTTGTTCCATACATTTAACTTTTCTATAGAGAACCTAAACCGTCTAACTATAATCATGGTTAAAAGCCTCATTGTTGTTAAGAGATCAAAAGTACTTCTTTTGAAAAAATATAATTTTTTTTTAATAAATTAAAGTGTTTAACAAATCATATATTCACAAGCCATTCGTTTAATAAATTACAGTCGAAGTGATTCTTTAATAACCATGTTTAACTGCATCCAAATTTTACAAACAAATAATGTTAGACTACTTTTATAATCAAAGCCTATAAGTTCATCTTTATTCGTTTGTTAAATTAAATATATTTATATTCACTCCATCTTTTTTTAGTTGTCATGGTTTTCTTTTTTAGAGTTAAATGATAAGAACTTTGACTAACATTTTACAATGTATTTTTTTATCGAATTGATATACAAAAAAATGCAATTTATAGTACTTTTTGTATAGTTTTTGAATATCTAAATTTTTAATTTGAAATATCTCCAATGTAATCTATTTAACTTTGAAAATAATTCAAATTAATTTTTAAAAAGTGCAACATAACAACTAAAAGTGGATGGAGGAAGTATTATTTACAAAAATTTAAAATTGGAGTTAAATTTGTATTTGATTAAGATCGAATATGATCACTTTTTAAAGAATAATTATTTTGAACGTACCTCCTACATGATGACTTTAGGTAATGAACACAAAATTGGATGAAATTTACTCTGCTAACGTCTACCAACCTTACCTTTTAATTATTTGTTAAAATAGCAAATCTCTATACTAATTATATGTCTCACACATTGAAGGACAATAGATACTATTATTCATGTAACAAAAACGTGCAAATGAACCCATGCCACTAACACTCTGTTTGGATCATTGTTACCCATTGTTTCATAATATATTGTATTGTATTGTACTCTATTGTAATGTATTGTATGGTAGATACAATGTTTGGCTAGATTGTATTGTTTGTTGTTGTTTAATAACATTTTAATTGTTTGGTTTGATTGTATCATATCGTATTGTAATTTATAAATTTACTAAAATATCCTTAATTATTCTAGGGTAGGAGGTTTGACTAGAATTAAATAATATAAGGTAGAGGGTAAAATAGTATTTTGAAATATTATGTAAAGATATAATTGGAAAAAGAAATTAAGTAACAATGGGAACACACCAAATCGGTTGTTCCATAAAATAGGGGGTTTCATTGTTATGTAACAACGAAATTTAACAGAACAATACAATACAGTTTAAGTAACAATCAAAACAAACATTGTAGGTATAGTAACAATACAATACAATACAATACAATGGTTAACAATGATCCAAACAGAATGCAAGTAGCAATGTGGTGCTCTATCACTTCTATTCCACTCGATGTAATATTAATGTGATTATGAATTAAAAAAATCAAGGCTCTTTATTTATTAGCTTCTACTTCCAAACAATTGATTTAATACTCAAATCTGATTCAGATATGTTTGAATTTAAATTATAAGGTTTATAATCGTACGAAACAAATTCGAATTATCAATTTATCAAAATAACAATAAATTTAATAAACTCATTTAACATTATTTGTATTTTTTATTTAATGTACATATGATTGATTGAAGTGTATAAAAATTGATTAAAACTTCAGTTTTATGTGTTTGAAGTGCAATTTATTTATTTTTTATTTTTTCCAATTATTCTTTGAGTTTCAACACTCAATTTACTCAAATTCAAAACTAAGTTCTATATATCATATAACGCAAACCCTATCCTTCAATTATTAATTTGTCAAAAAAAATAATCTAAAAAAATCATTTTGCATAATAGTGATTTGCCATTATTTTTAAGATCCATTCTTGACTGGTACCAAAATAATTAGTGGTATAAATTTCGATCGTACTTTATTGACATATTTTACTTGTGGGATAATGATAACTCCGTGCGATCCTAGCACATTAATATCAATTGTTAGCCTGTTATTTATATTCAGTGGTGAATATAAATTATTAAAATGAAGTAAAACATATGTTATTTAATTAAGGTTAGATAAAATGAACCATAAATTCAAACACATGATATGTATATATTAGATTGGTATATACATCATATGGAGGTAAATTTTACTCTTAATAATTATGGTAAGTAAAATTAGGTGTTGCAACTTAATTTTATTAGTGCAATAATCTCATGAATGGTTATCCACCTGATGTCAAGTTTCAAGAGTCGTTTAAGCACAATGGACAATATTCTCAGGTAATATTTATTAATTTTACCAATTACTCTAGTTGAAGCCAAATTAAATAATAAATCCTACAAATTGATTTATTGGCCATTTTTTTTATTTTTACTCAAAATTTATTATTTAAGAATTATTTTGGAGACAAAAAATAAATAGTTTTATTTAATTTGATACTTTACATGTTATTCAGTGTAACCCATATTACGTATATATTTTTGTTGATTGTAAAAAAAAATAGTGCTAAAGTGACATAATATGAAAGCTTGATATTAGATATTTAAAATGAATAAAACTTATTTAAGGTGTCTAAGTGAAAATTTCATGTCAATCTTAAGAGGCTATTGATGGATTCAACCTTTTAAGAAGCCCCACCTCCCATTTACTATTTTAAAACCCTTATGTATTTACCAAAGTAAAACATCAAAAAAATTTAATCTTTATAAATCAAGATAATAAACCATTTCATATATGAAAGTGGTTGGGTGTTGTATGGTGGTGAAAGAGGTCAGAAAAGATAGGGGTTTGGTGATTTCCGGCGTGGAGGAGGAAATTGAGAAAAAGGGGAGGGTACAGAAATGAAGATGAACAAAATGGGTTATATTATTAGGTGGGTTGGATCGAGTTAAAATTGGATAATTTTAAGGACAAATTACTTAACTACACTCCTTTACTTACCTTAATATCCATTTATCCCTACTTATTTCAAAAATTTCAAAAATCCCTTATTTTACCTATGTATCCCGCATGTATCCCGTGCACAACGCTATGTATCCCGCTATGTGAAATGTATCAAACACTATGTATCCCGCTATGTGAAATGTATCAAACGTTATGTATCCTGTGCACAACGCTATGTATCCCGTGCACAACGCTATGTACCCCGCTATGTGGAATGTATCAAACTTAATGTATCCCGTGCACAACGCTATGTATCTCGCTATGTGGAATGTATGAAACCTAATGTATCCCGTGCACAACGCTATGTATCCCGCAAACATTAGTTTTAAGGGATTTTTGGTAAATAGAAAACTAGAAGGGATAGGATGTTATTTAGTACTTATAATATGTGGTTCATATAATTTATACTAATTTTAAATGATTTGGGGCTTTTCATCCAATTGAAAAGCATAAATGATGAAATTAATAACGGCAAGGATAACTTCATTTTTTAACGGTAATGACATAATCAACTAATAAATCAAAATTAAAGGATATTTTTTACCCTTTTCCCTATAAAATACATAAACAAATCTCGTGCAACTCAAACTCCCACTCAATTAATAAGTAGGCGTTTGGCCATGCGATACCATATCACGCTATGAAATCGTGAGATGGAATCAGCGTTTGGACATGCAATTTCAGGCTGATTCCATCTCCTGATTCCATCTCATGATTAAAAATCATGATATGGAATTATATGGGAATTTCATATCATGATTTGAGATTTTTTAAACACAAAAATTGATCCACACGTTTATATTTTGTTAAAACAACCCCATAGACTTTTGGAGCTTGGAAAAATAGTTCAAAATACTGAAACAAGGCATGAATCATTATGATATTGACACATAAGTGAAAATTGTCGTAGCTTATGCAGTGTTACATAATTATTTGCGAAAAGGAGTAATGAAATATTTATGGTCTATGATTGATATTGACCAAAAAATGGCTCAAAGTAACAATGTTGGTTCGTCTTCTCGGTCACATGATCGAGAAATGCAAGTTCAATGTGAGGAGATTTCAAATCTCTGTATTATGTGGGAAGATTATAATAAAGACTTGTTCACTACAATTTATGTTCAATTTTTTTAAATTGAATTAAAGTTTGATGAAACAGTTACTTAAGTGGAAAACAAATAGTTTTGTAATAATTTATTATGTGATTTTATAAATTTTTATTTATTTGGTAAGATTGAATAAACAATTGTGGCTATTTTAATAGTTTTACAACTTATGAGATTCTTACTAATATTAAAATGCTCCCAAACCAGCAATCTCCCACTCATTATAATATTAATCAAGAGAGTCTATCAGCTGAAGGAAGAGTAATATGCATAATGAAGGTGTGTTCTTCATTGAACCTCCACTTAGTGAAACAACATTTTTTTACTCCAGAGTCGTAGCAGTCTCAGACTTGAACTATGACTGCTTAGGGAAAATAAAATATCATTGTCCACACATAATAATCAAGGTGTTGACATGAGCTTTAACAACCAACACATTATGATCCTGTGCTATCTCGGTTTCATGAGTGCTTTTGAGAATAAGCAAAATTCTCATAGGAAGCGACCTACTTCCACACATCACATAGGTGAAATCTGTCGAGAGTGCTCCTGTAAGCTTAACACTCATATGAGCTACAGATATTCGTTAAGAGTTTTATCAATTCAACCTTCACAAACTACAGGAAACAATGCACTAGGGAGGGAATAAAAAGATAGTGCATTTTTCACAACAAGTCATCATATGATTAGTTTTTCCCTTTGAACCTGGTTATAGGATCTCTAGTCCCCAAGTTGAGTTTCCTCATATATGACTCAAGGATTTGTAGGCTTCAATCCCATCCCCCTCGATGTGCTCCAAACCTTTTCTCTCGTTAAGACCTTAGTAAAAGGATGTGCAAAATTATCACAAGATTTGACATAATTAACATTAATGGTACCATTTGTCAAATATGATCTTACATTATTGTGTTTCCTCCTTATAGGTCTGGATTTACCGTTGTAATAACGGTTTTGAACTCTAACAATTGCAGCAATGCTATCACAATGAATTAAAATAAGAGGAATTGGTTTTTCAAAATAAGGAATTTGAAACAATAAATCTCTTAACCAATTCGCTTCCTCACTAGCTGAAGCTAAAGCAATTAGTTCAGCCTCCATGGTAGAGTTAACAATTATAGTTTGCTTTTTTCATCTCCAACAAATAGCACCACCACCTAAAGTAAAGACATAATCAGTGGTAGAACAAGAATCACTTGATAAAGTGTTCCAATCTGCATCACAAAAGACTTCAAGTACAACAGGATATTTTTTATTGAACAAACCACAATTTTTCGTTTCAATTAAATATCTCATAACTCTTATTACAGCATGACAATGTTCATTACCTGGCTAGTACTCCTACTGCATATGCAATATCAGGCCTAGTGCAATCAGTCACATATCTCAAACTTTCGATTATGCTAGCATATTTCTTTTGATTTATTACATCATTTTCAGTTTCAATAGGAAATAAGTGAACACTTGAATCAAAAGGAGTAGCAACATGCTTGCAATCAAAATAGTTATATTATTTTCAAAAATTTCTCAACATAATGTTACTGGTCAAGGAAAATTCCATCATATGTTCTTGTTATTTTTATTCCAAAAATAAAATTTGCCTCACCAAGATCTTTCATATAAAAATGGCTTCTAAGAATATTCTTAGCTTCATCAATAACATTCATGTTAGAGCCAAAGATCAACAAATCATCAACATATAGGCAAATAATCACATGTTGTCACGACCCAGTCTACACCATAGACGTGGCCGGTACTCAAGAACCATTGTTGGTCCCCAAGCGAACCCTCATCTTGGCTGACTACAAGCGGAAGACTAACTTAAGCATGCAAAAGCTTAAAACTAAATAAAATTCAATAAACTCAACTTTTCAAAATTTTAACTCAAATGAACAACTTAGAATAAAAATAATATATTCAACTCGTCATAAAATAAGCAACTTAAGTCTTTAAAATATTTAATAAAATAAATAAATAATATAGACTTCTCAACTATACTGACTATCTATGAAGCTTCTAACTGATAAAGATGGAAGTCGGGACAAGACCCACAACATCCTGACTAAACTGAAAAGTAAATGAAATCCTCCAGAAACAAAGAGGCTCACCATAGCTAACTCGAACTCCCGGATCAACGAATCTCATGTTGATGATCCTGAATACCAGTGTCTGCATCATGAAAAAATGTTGCAGGCCAAATGGCTCAGTATGTGGAATGTACGAGCATGTAAGGGGAATTCTAAAACATAAACATAAGCTTGAAACTTAATAAAAAGGAAACATACTTACCTCTTCTCAAACTTACTCAACTCAAGGAATACTCAAGGATATTCAAAACTACTCAAACTCAGAGATTAAATACTCAACTCAAAGATATGATATTCGACTCTGAGTACTCAACTCTGGATACTCAACTCAATATAAAGCAACAATACACAATATATGGAAAGCTTTATAAAACAATAAAACCAACTTAGTTCGTTAAAGAAAATGCAATAACAAACTCAACTTTACTTATATAATAAAGTAATATAGTTTCTGTGGGAGTTTCTCTAACCGACAACCATCACTATGGGCCTAAGTGATCGTACAACGTTTTACCTCACGTTGCCAAGGATCGTCTTATACCTTGTCATCGATATAGAACCTGAACTACTAAGTGGATCCGCTAGTCTATGCTAAAAAACACTAAGGATCATCTAAAAAGTATGATCATTGTTCTGCCCATGATGGCTACATGGTTTATGGAGACTTGAGTTATCTGAACTCGCATCCCCATATCGGTGCTCAATACTACTCCCAAAATATACTTAGCTCATATGTTTTAAAAACATACTTCTTTATTCAATTTGAGATTAGTGCTCAAAAACTTAGCTCAAAAGCTATGTTAGAAATCTCAGTTTCCTCTCTTGCTTCATTTAGAAAGCGATTACTCTTTTCTGAAAACTAGTTCGAAGGCTCTTTGGAAATCTCAGTTTCTGTTCTTATTTAAATGTGAAAACATTTTAAATCTCCTTGGGAATACATAGTCCCCATATACTTTTGAAGAAATGAACTTCAACTTTATTCTTTACTGAACTCAAAACTTAAGTTTTAAAACAAAGTTAAAACGTTTGTAAAAGACTTCTTAAAATATGGTTCATGCCGAATTATGGACATGATCGACTCAATGCAAGGTTTTCAATAACCATAGATAGAACTCAAATACTTGGAACTCAAGAACTTCAATGATACTACTCATTTCAAGAATGATCAACTCAAAGTTCATGCATAATTATGAGCATGAACTACTCAACTCAATGACTCAAAGATACTTCTCAAAAGGGATTAGGAACTCAACACTTAAAGGCTTAGAACTTGAAGATACCACTTCTCTGAAAGATGCTCAACTTACGAAGTTCATGCGAAATTATGGGAATGAAATAACTCGACTCGATGATCTATATAACAATATGAAACTCAAAGAGAGCGAGAAATCCGCGCCTCAACCTGAAGAGATTTATTTCTTCATTTTATTTTCAATTATAATCTTGCAATTTTATTATATTGTAATTTTTCACTAACATTAGTCACTATGAATTTTACTTCTTAATGTGTTGGACATAATGTAATTTAAAATATCTAACATTTTCTTTAATTTAAAAATTAATGCTATAATTTTGAGCGAGTAGTTTTAGGGATTTTCAAAAATCACATAAGAAAAATTGTGTTTTGAGTTTGGGATGAAGGTGATTTGAACTATTTTATCAAAAATTTAAATCTCATCATATTGGACCCACCTTAAAATAAAACAAAAAATACACATCATTATTGCAAGGCGGAGTTGATTGATCAATGACAAGAAAAGGACTTGTCTTTTCCGTTTAATCAATTATTTAGCTAGAGATTAGTCATAAATTGTGAATTAAATTTTAAAAATCGATCTTCACAAAAATACTAGGTTTTAAAAGTTAATTTGGATAAGTTTTCAAATTTTTTTAACTTTCATTCACAAAAACTTTTATAAAGTTTATTCAAATACAACTTCAAATTTTAAAAATTACTTTCAAATTTAAGTATTTATATTTCAAGTTCAAAATTATGATCAAGCAGAAATTTAAGTTATCGCTTTTGAATTCAACTACTCTCTATTTCATAATAAAAATTTCCACTTTCCTAGAATGAGTAATTTAGATTTAATTAATTAAAAATAGTCTTAGGAATGGTTAAATTAATAGTAATTTTTTTATATATATTTTGAAAAAACTTTGTTATATATTTTGGTTAAATTTTTTACGAATGGTACTGGTGTTTTTTCGGGTTTTCATAACAAATCAAAACTAAGTAAAATAACGTACAATTTTTAAAAATTTATTGTATTGTTTTTCATTGATGTCAATTTCTACTTTATTGATGTTTAACACCATCAAAGTTAAATAAATTACAGTATCAACCTTTGCAGCATTCTGCAAAACAAATCTAAGTAATCACCGTCACCCTTCTATGACATAGTATTTTTAATATCTCAATTTATATGATACTTTTCACTCCTTGATATTTAAACTTTTTAGTTTTGACATTAAATTTTTAATTTTTTTCGAAATAAGTTTACACATTTGAAAAATACTATAATATAAGTTATAATTTTAAAATATTTAACTTATATATATATAATATAAAATAACTCGTTTAGCTATCAAAATTCAAATTCTTACATAAATTTAGACGAAAAAAGTAACTTTTTAAATTAGTTAAATATAATTCTACATTTTTGTAGAATAGTTGTTAGTAGAATTTTTCGAATAAAGAGAGGTACAATAATTATCTTTTTAACACCTAGATGAAAAGCTTTAGGGAGAAAAATTAGCAAGAAAAAAAATAAGTCTTAAGATTAAAGAGTGAAAAGAAAAAGGAGTAAATAATTAAGGAAATGATTTTTAAAAACAATATTGTACTATTCACTATTCGTAAAAAATAAAATTTCCACCGACAATGAATATTAGTTAAACTCAATATCCTTTAGGCCAACGAGAAAGAAGCCATAAATACAATATTCCGTATGAAAAGGATATAATTTATGTTTGGTACAAGGTGCTCACACGATTAACTACTATTCAGGTTAGTTGTCCAATCTAGGAGCTATTCAAACACGAGTCCGGATTTAAAAGGGCAACAAAATTTTGTTGAAAATTTCAAAAGGGCAATTAAATTATTTATGAAACCAAAAGAACAACAATTTGTAACGGCTCAGAAACCCATGAGCCTTACAAGGCACAACAACTTTTAGCCTTGTAAGGCTCAGCCGCCATGAGCCTTAGAAGGCCCAAGGTTATTTTTTTTATTAAAAAAAATCAGAAAAAATTATATTTATTTGGCTTAATTAAATATATAAATGTTACAGTAGTTATTATAACTAGTAATTATGGAACAAGATCCATGTCTAGGGGTGTACATGATCGAGTTGTTCGGATTTTTTAAATATCAAACCAAATCATTTGTGTCTAAAATGTCAAAAAATTCAAAAAGATGAACACACCAGAAAAATAGAGTACAAAGTAGATTTACTATATAAAAAAAAGTAAATAATAAAATATAATTATTAAATAGTAAGTAAAACAAAATGAAAAAAAATAATATTATGACCATACATTCATACTAAATCAACCATTACACAAAATAAAAAATTATGTTATTACCTAAAAGTAAATTTAATAATATAAATTAAATTTAACTAATCATCAAAATAAATATTATATTTAAACAAACGAGACATCCAAACATTGTTTTAGAAAACCAAGCTTAAACAAGTGTCATAAGAACTATATAGCTTCACCCCTAATATGCATACGTCATACGTGTGTTGAAATGTGCATTACTTACAATATACAATTTATTTATTTTAAAAAATTTTGCATTATCAAATTAAACTTACGGTCAATAGAAATCCTATTTTGATAACTCAAAAGTAAAATAGGGTGTATAAAATCGAATTGAAAACTGAATCAAATTATAAATCGAGTTAAATCGAGAAAAAAAACCTGACTAGTGATTGGTTTGACTTGGTTTGGTATTGAAAAAAAACCCGACTATATTTGGATTGATTTGATTTTAACTAAAAAAAAACAATCCTAGACCAAACCAACCCGACATTATATATATAATTTTAAATTTATTTTATACATAAAAATATTTACTTTGATGTTATTTTTAAATATTTCTTATACTTTTTCATAGTTTTTATCTTTTAGTATATTATTTCAAGTTTGAAACTTAGAATTCTGAATGGTTCAATAAAGATTATAGTCCACAGATGTTGGTAATTATAATAAAACTTAAATCAAAATGAAATTAATACTAATGCAAAAAGAAAATCAATTCAACACTAAGAATAACAATAATATTGAATATTTGTTCTTTGGTTTTACATTGGTTTAGACAATTCAAATACATAATATAATTTTAATTTTCTTTAATATTTAGTCATGTAACTAATACTTATTAAACTTATTTTAGCATGATTTAGTACTTTTAAATTATGATCATCTTCATTATGACTTGTTAATTTGTGATATTTGTTTTACGCGATTTCATTATTATTATTTTTTTGTTGGATATTTTAGTGTCATTACTCATATTGTATTTTCTGTTATTTTCTTAAGAAACACCTTAGATAGTTATATTTTGGTAGGACTAAAGAAATATTTGACGTACAAGCAAATTATATGTTTGTATGAATCCTTTAACGAGAAAACCCGAAAATCCAAAAAACCTGAAAAAACCCGAGGTTGAAAAACCCGAGTTTTATTGATTTGGTTTATAGATTTAAATATTCGACACAAATGGTTTGATTTGATATTTAAAAAACTCAAACCAACCCGGTCATGTATACCCCTACTCAAAAGGCATAATTTTTTTTAAAAAAATAACCGACTAAAATACATTGTATGTTTGTAAAAAAAAGGTACTGCATTTTAGATAAATTTAAAGTTGGATGATTTAACATCTCAACTAAATAGTCATATTTTTTTAATTATCTAACAAAAAAAAATGAGCGGTCGAGTTTGCAAACGTGTAGACTTAAGGACCGAACATCATAAAAACTTTTTTGCGCCTTACAAGGCTCAAGAGTTTCTGTTTCTTGCGGTGGAAATCCTGATTTAGACGCGATTACAAATTATTGTCATTTTGGTTTCATAAAAAAATTAGTTGTTCTTTTTGGAATTTTCGAAAAAAATTATTGCCTTTTTAATTTTGAACTCCGTTTTAGTTATGGGATAATAACACATGCGGTCCCATCAAGACATTAATATTCATTTTTAGCTTTAACAAGCTAAGATTACATGACAAAAATGAAAATAACTTGGTTGTTAGCCTGTTGGTATTTATCTTCAATGGTGGATACTATATTATAATATAAAAGTATAGTATTCAAATATCTTTTAGGCCAAAAAGATACGATGTTCCTCAATTTTAATTAACCATGTTCGTTAGTTTCAGCCCTCAATTTTTACGCTATTTTTAGTACTAAAATAATTTTATTGTATAATCTTTTGTTTCAATTTATGTAATTTAGGGTTTGTCCATAATATGTACAATTGACATTGAATTAATTTCACAATGTTAATAATGGTGAAGTTGAACAAATTTAAAAACTGAGAGGACATATATTGTTTATGAACTCTCAAATTTATAAGTTGAGAATAGATGATACATAGATAATAATATTGAAAACACTTCTGAATTTGGTATGAATTATTAATTTCGTTTTTGAATTATTGATATCTTTAAAAACACTTCTCTACTTCAATATTGTAATAGAATCACTTTATCGATTGCTCATGTGTTTAAAGAGATATCACTATATTAATTAGGCCTACTGCAACTGGGAAAAAAACTAATTAACCATCGTACTTCATTATCATGTTTTAACTATGGTCTAATAATGGTCCCATCGGCACATTATTATATAATATATATCCATTATTGGCCTGCAACAGTGCAACTCCAAGTAGAGTTGATGATAAGAACGGAAAATTTGGCTACTTAATTATTCTTTAATTCTTTGATGATTAGTGTTCATTCAATATTAGTCGTTCATATTTTAAAAATATTTTTTTCAAATTATTTGTTAATTTATAAAATCAGGAGAGAATTAATTATTATTTTCTCTTTTTAACCTTATAATAATTAATTCTTTTAAAAAATGTAAATAAGTTTGTAAAGTTTTTTTTTAAAAAAAAATTATGGGTAAATTATTTTTTTAAAAGATGAACAACTAATATGGAGCAGAAATTTTACAATTTAAAACCTAAACCTATAAACATTTTTGTCTAAGGTGTGCCTTTGTGAAGGTCATCATAAAAAAAAATTCAGACAATTTTTATGGAAGTTGTAAATTAGATAAAGGCAAAATTTCAAGCATTTTATAGAACTTTTACCTTGTTGCCAAGACTAATTAACTTCAAACATTTTTAACTAAGGTTATTAAAACCAAGACAAAATGACTGAAGTACATATAAAAGTTATCTAAAAACTTTGAGCACAAAATCATGACTAGAAGATTATTTGCATTTTTGGTATCTTAATTATTGTTGTTTGGTTAACTATTTTGTTCTTTTGTATGCCTAATACTTTTCATTTCTGCTTTGTTTTTCTTTCTAAACATTTCAACTCAATTAAAACCAAAATGTTGATATTAACATTTGTGGTTGTTCAGGATATATTCGTTACGAAAGAAAATATTCTTTTTGAAAGATGTTTCTCAAGAAAATAAAATTCTTATGTGTTTAGTAGGTAAATAAAAAATATTATTTTAAAAATATTTATATATAATCTAGATAAATATATTAAAACACACAATAATAAAAGAAAAAGTGTGGGATGGGGAAGATAGACACTGCGAGAAGTGAAACTGAAGATAAGGTGTTCGGAGGGAAAATATCAAATACATCCAAAATCATTAAATCTCTAAGCAGCTAGGTGGCTTTTATCCAAAATATGATTAAGATTTACGGGATCATTGAGTACGTGAGATTCACAATGTACATATAAAAAATTATTACGTCTCAATCGCTAGCTAATTAATAATTTGATTTGAATTTGATTTGTTCTATACATTTAACTTTTCTATAGATAACCCAATCCGTATAACTATAACCATGGTTAAATACCGCATAATTGTTATGAGATCAAAGTACTTATTTAAAAAAAAAAAACATATTTTATTAAAAAATTAAAATGTTTAACAAATCATATCTTCACAAGCCATTCGTTCAATGATAGTCGAAGTGACTCTTTAAGAACCATGCTTAAATGCATCCAAAATTTACAAACAAATAATGTCAGACTACTTTTATAACCAAAGCATATAAGTTCATCTTTATTCATTTGTTAATGCCTTAATTTTGCTTTCCTCCCTCAAATTTATCGAAAACAAACTCTCTACTGCTATAGTATTAAACTTGAAAATTACACATTTTCATTTTTTTTATACGCTGGTAGTGTCAAAAGATGAAGTATAAAGTGCTTTATTTTGTGTGATATGAGCTGCATTCACCTGTTTCCTTTCATCATTACGGCGATTGACAACTTGACTAATACTATATTTTAGTATGCATTTGATCATGAAAATTAAATATATTTATATTCGCTTCATCCTTTTTTAGTTGTGTGATTTTTTTTTAGAATTAAATAATAAGAACTTTGAATAACATTTTACGATATATTTTTTCATCATACTGATATTCAAAAAATTGCAATTTATAGTACTTTATGTATACCTTTCAAATATATATCTAACCTTTTAATTTAAAATATCTTTAATGTAATCTAATTTAAATTAGAAAATAATTCAAAATAATTTTTGAAAAGTGCGGCATAGCAACTAAAAGGGGAAGGAGGGAGTATTATTTTAAAATTTTAAAGTTGGAGTTAGAGTTGTATTTGATTAAGATCGGATATGATCACTTTTTAAAGAATTATTTTGAACGTACATACCTACTTAATAATAATGACTTTAGGACCAACATGAGTTGTGGTGCATTGGTGGGAGTGATTCACCCTTAACTAGAGGTCTCGGGTTCGAGCCCTGGATATGGAGAAAATCCCGTTGGGAGCGCCACCCCCGAATGGGCCCTGCTTATCTAACCAAACTCACATAAAAATCAAAAAAATTGACAAAAAATTCGTAATATATAAAATCCGAAATACAAGATAATCGATAATTTTAAAAACAAAATCAACATAAATATCACTAAATAATCAAAAATACCTTTAACAATTGAGATATTTCTTGAGTTAAGTTAAAGATTTGTTGAACAAATTAGAAGAACCATTCATAATTTGTATTTCTTGACTTGCAAAGAAATTTGAAGAAAGAGAAAATATAAAACTTGAATGATGGGGGAAAAGAAACGTGAATGATGGGAAAAAGATTAATCGGTAGTTTTTTTTTTCCTTTTTTATCTGTTATTAGTTTAGAATTTGTCCAATGATTGGACTGTTTTGGGGAAAAAGGGTAAAATAAATAATAATATTTGAATATAATTATTTTGTAAAGTATTGACATTTTGACATTTTAAATAAATAGAAGTTTTGACCAAAGTAATACAAATATAAAGCAAATGAACAAAAGTAATACACATTAAAAAAAAAAACTAAAATAGTATAAACGCTACCACCAATAACATTTTATCTATTATTTTATTCATAAAAAATTGACGAACAGAAAGTGAAAAAAGAACGGACGTTAACATAAAATGTTAGTAGCAGTAACGGATTTGCTTGAACTTATGTCAGTTGCTTGCATTCTAATTTTTTATTTTTTAATTAAATCTATCCTTTTTCTTTATTCGTTTACTTTTAGCATGGATATGAATAATGTCATTTCTTCGATGTTTATGCTTGTTGGCATATGTTAGAATTGTGAAAATATTATCAGTTTCTCTATGTTTAAAATGGTGTAAATAAAAAATTAATTCAAGGTAAATTTTGTAGTTTTAGATTTGACCTAATTATCAAGATTTTAATTACACTCATTTGCTTGTTTAAAATAATAAAAATTACACTGTATATTATTCCAATCACTTTACTTGTCGTCTTTGTGAAAAATAATTGGTTCAAAATAGTTGTCATTTAAAAAAAAAAAATCAAGGTATAGTTAGTTGTTTGTTTTCACCTTTATCTTAATTCATAAATATAGAGATATTTTGGATAATAAATAAATAAATTATTTAATCAACACCACTTAAAATATATCAATATTGATAAAACATTTATCAAATATTCATTTTTATAATTATTCAAATGATTTATTACCACACAAATATATATATATATATATATATAAATAATTTTAAATAAAAAATTTAAAATATTCAATTAATACTATTTAAAAAATATTGTGAATTAAATATTACAAGTACAACTGCAATCTCTTTTTCAAAAATGTAGTTTTTCAAATTACGTTATCAACAGTAACGATTTATGTTAATGGTAGTTGGTTTCTCTGTTTAGAGCTCAAATATTTTATAAAAATCTAAATTAAATATTTTGAATTTTACCTTATTTTATTAAGTTTATTTTAAAAGATTTGAAAACTACAAAAAAAATAGAGTCACACTTTAAGGTAGGTTTTATTTTCAATTTTTTAAAAATAAATGAAAGATTACAAAAAATATATATTATTTTAAAATTAAGTTTTTATAAATAAGCTAGTATTTTTTAATTATATTTTTTTACTAGCTATTTGACTGTTTCTTAGATTTTTATTAATTTAAAATAATTAGTTGATATTTTATTATAATTTATTATTTATATATATAGTTAATTATTATTCCCTTCTTTTAAAAAATAAAAAATAATAATCTAAGTAACCTGCACAATACCCACCACAACCCCACTATCCCTATACTACACCCCACTACACTCACCACCCCACCATTTTCCCTCTCCACACACACGTACAGCCCCTCCCTTACACCTATATACATACTACAATACCAACACATACCTATACAGACACTACACTACACAATCTTTCCTACATAACAAAAAACGTACAGAAAAACGAAAAGAAGAAAAATACTACAAAAACAAAATACACAACACACTCGCACACGCTGCACACCAAAGGGGAGATCAGAAAAAATTCACCAACACATTCACATCTTTTCTTCCCTTTTCATTACTATTTTTATTTAAACACAACATATATACCATCACAAACTACCTACAAAAACTTGTGGGTGTTCTAATCGGTCAAGATTTTGCGGTATTCAACTTCTCCTTATTTCTTTAATTTATTTATGGAAATTGATGTAGTTTTATGACAGGTTTTCCTTTCTTTTTTTTTTATTCGTAATTTGTTTGAAATGAACAATTTGTTAGCTATTATATCTCTGTTTAATGAATGAAGGTAGCTTTAACAATGATTACTTTTTATTTTATTTATTTCTATTCGCTAGTTGTGACCTCTTAAAAATGAACGGGTCATGACATTGTTCTTGTCTTGATTTAGATAATAATGCTAAGTAGATATAGTTAGACTAAAAAAATTAAAGAAATTATTATTAATAACATAAAATAAAAGGATATAGAAATGATGTCAAAATTATATATTGTATTCTCAACATTTAGATTTATTTTATTTTATTTGGGTTTTATTTATAATTAAGGGACAAAATATTACAGAGTAATTTTTTAATGACTATATGAGTTTTAGGCCTGTTAAAAATATTTGTTTCAATTAAGAATGTGGTTACACATCTTTTTGGGACTGTAAAAGAAACTCAAGGATGCGGTGACACACCTTGGTCAAAAATATAGATAACTTTTATTAATTCAAAGTAAGACATATAGATAATTATTAGGTGCGATGCGAAGAAGACAGTTATGTCTCTAAATGCCAAGATTAAGAATGCGGTTACGTATATAGGTCGAAACCAAATAAAAGTTCAACAAATAAAAATGCACAATAAAAAAATATAAGCAAACCATGGCCTACAACACAATTTATCCAAATAATAATAATAATAATAATAATAATAATAATAATAATAATATAAGTCAAGTATAATCAATAAAAGCGACCGTGCTAGAATCACGGGACTCGAGGGATGCGTAAGACCTTTCCCTTGGTCAATAGAATTCCTTACCCGAATTTGATACTTTACATGCATGTTATTGAGTGTAACACATATTATGTATATAATTTGTTGATCGTAAAAAAAATAAAATGTGTTAGAGTGACATAATATTGAAGCTTGATATTAGGTATTTAAAATGAATAAAACTTATTTGAGGTGTCTAAGGCGGTAGTAGGTATTCATTTTTTGTTTGCCAAAAATGCCCTTAGCAGGTCTATAAATTGGACATAAACTCATAGCAAGCAAAACACACAAAGAAAGATGAAGTCGATTAATATTTTGAGTTTCCTCGTGCTTTCAAGTACCCTCTCTTTGGTTGCCTTTGCTCGATCTTTCAGTTCTGAGAATCCAATTGTCCTCCCCACAACTTGTCATGATGATGATAATCTAGTACTCCCTGAAGTTTATGACCAAGATGGCAATCCGCTGAGGATTGGTGAGAGGTACATTATTAAGAATCCTCTCCTCGGGGGCGGAGCCGTATACTTGGACAATATTGGAAACCTTCAATGCCCAAACGCCGTGTTGCAGCACATGTCGATTCCCCAATTTTTGGGAAAAGGCACGCCCGTCATGTTCGTTCGTAAGTCGGAGTCGGATTATGGTGATGTGGTGCGTGTAATGACTGGTGTTTATATCAAGTTCTTTGTTAAAACATCAAGATTGTGTGTTGACGAAACTGTTTGGAAAGTTAATCATGAACAGTTGGTGGTAACTGGTGGTAACGTAGGAAATGAAAACGACATCTTCAAGATCAAGAAAACTGATTTGGTGATACGAGGTATGAAAAATGTATACAAGTTACTTCATTGTCCCTCTCATCTTCAGTGCAAAAATATCGGCAGCAACTTTAAAAATGGATATCCACGTCTGGTGACTGTCCATGACGATAAGGACTTTATTCCATTTGTGTTCATCAAGGCGTAGAATGCTAATTAGCTGGCTAGCTTGCAGCTTTCTAAATAAAGTGGGGATATATCCTTCTATCGCTCCATGTAATTTAATGTATGCTTATCAATAAATAAACAAGCTAGCAATTAGCCTATTACCTTACCTTACCTTCTTCATTCAAAAATACATAAATTTCTTTAGTTTGTGGTTTCTTTTTAAGTTAGGGTTACTTTTGTATTTGTTGTTAATCAAGGTCTCGATATCGTTACTTGTTACACAATTAATAGTAATACAAAAGGAGATCGCATCATCATATATATAAGGGAAAAAAACCTAGGAGTTTAGATGATCGAGTAGGAAATTAAATGATCTGCCCAAAGTAATAATGGGATGAGACGAGCTAGGAGTTTAGATACTAAATAGTAGTAATGAATTATAATATTGATAACATAACTCTAACAATTCTTTTGTTGAATATTGAAGACATTATATTTATGTATTTTTGAAGATTTTACATTGAATTGAATCTTATAATTGAAGAGTTTGTTGTGATTTATATGAGAAGGTTGCATATCAAATTTGGAACAATTCGAAGTTGATTTGGACCAACTTGGAAACAAAAAACGTATTGGTTAAATTTTTACGCAACGAATAATAACAATCCGTCAAAATTTTATTTCTCTCTGTTTTAATTTATTTGACTTATTTGCTTTTTTTAGTTTATTTAAAAAACCCTTTCATTTTTTAGCAATTCTTTAATTTCAACTTTCCACATGACATTTTAAGACCACAAGATTAAAGGGTCTTTTTGATACATTCAACATATCTTTTTTCTAGATCACATGATTCAAATATTTTTTAAAACTCCGTGTCAAGTCAAAATAAGTCAATACGAATACAACTTGCGTTGAATATATTTTTATTTGGTGTACAATACTTGCTTTATGCTTATTTTATGGTAACGTGCTTGATGTAATTAAGGGTATCTGTATTTAGATATCATCATCGATCACAACAAGGATTTCACAATTGCTATCTTGAATTAGACTAAAGAATGGTGGTTGATATGGTAAGGAATGGACACGCCTCCAACTTGAAGATCAAAGGTGTTGTGGAGGACATCTTACAAGTTGTTGCTAAGATGAATTATGAAGTAAATCATTGGCATAGAGAAACTAATCAAGTTGCAGATACATTAGCTAAACACGTTATTTATAATGAAGCTCATATGTTTCATGATTGGAGGGATATCCCTAAGTTAACAGTCGGTTCATATCAATTAGACAAAATGCAAATGCCTAGTATTTGAATTAGGTATGATAAACCAATTTTTTTTGTAAGCTGATGCCTTTTCTGTTGGCTGCCAAAAGGCCTTTTTGTACGTGGGCTTGCCCATATGCACTCTTTTGATAGAATAAATAACTCCCAGTTGAATGAGTGTAACTAAGAAAAAATCATCAACATATATATTCATAGAGTGTATTACAAACTTTATGATAGATTAAAACTACCCCATCTATCCATGTTTTCCACTAGCTTGTGCCTATACATTATCTCTTTGTAGTATATCTTCAATCACCCTTTATCTTTACAAGTATGTTTCCAATGCAGTATTTCCATGATTCTGTATTTAGTATCCATTCTTATCAACTTTAGTACTTTTTTTGGGATAGGGACACTTTTTTGACAGAGTGCCTCATTGCGAGCCATCCAAATATGGTATACTGTTGCTGTCAATACTGACCATATAAATTCTCTACTTATCTTGCCTCAGGCCTTTCGCGCACACCTCTTCCGCATCTCCTGTATTTCTTCAATATGTACTGTGAGGTGCATCCATTGAAGTACATCCCGTAGGCACGATTGCGAGTAATCATATTGAAGAACAGGTGCTCTCTCATTTCTGGTGTGTTTGCGCATAGGATACACGTCTCTTTTCACACACACCAAAAGCAGCAAGGTGTGTTCGTGTGAGCAGTTTATTCTGCATCATGACCCAACAAATAAAACTATGTTTTGGTACATTTGCATTATTCCATACCCCTCTCCAGCTAGGCCAGTGTTCACCTGCTCCCTTTTTTCATTGTTACCCACTTTAAATTGTATATTTTCCAGCTATTGTTAGCAATCCATTTTGCACATATCCCGGAGCAAACTTCTCCTTCAGTGAGCACACTCTTTTCCAGTACCAACAACTAACAGTTGGAGGCCTATATTAATACTAATCCCTTCCCCTTGAGGTGGATGTAATTGATCCATTTAACCTATAAATTGTCTGTTTTTCTTGCAATATTCCATACATACTTTGCTACAACAGCTTCTTTCATGTCATACATTCAATGATACCCAAGCCTCCTCCTTCCTTGGTCTGCATACTAGGTCCCATGTTATCAGTGGAGCTTTGCTTGTGTGCTCCTGACCACTCTATAGGAAGTTCCTACAGATATTTGTTATCTACTTCAGCACTTACCCGGTAGTAAGAAAGTTGTGGCCCAATAGGAATTTATATGTAAAAGAATAGAGTTCACCAGTTGCACCCTTCCAGCATTGGATAGGTGTTTGGATCCCTAATAGACATCTTTTCAATTAGCACTTCACAATTTTTTTTGATATTTTCTTGGAGGATATTGGAATCCCTAAGTACCTAAATGACATCTTCTTTTTTTCATACTCAGTCAGCTCACAAAGATCTTCTACTTCCTTATTATCCATATTCGCTGAAAATATATTTGATTTTGCTTCATTCGTATTTAATCCAAATGACAATGAGAAAGCCTTCAATCCTCTTAGCACTGGCATTATTGAATTGAAAGTACCTTTACTAAACATCAACATGTCATCAGCAAAACACAAATAGTTGTGCCTGATTCTTTTGCACTTTGTATGAAATTCAAAACCTTCTAATTCAGTCACCCTTCTCATAATCCTTGTGAAGTACTCTATGCAGATCGCAAACAACAATGGTGAGATATGATGTCCTTGTCTCAACCCCCTCCTCCCAATTATACTCCCGTGTATTCCTACATTAATGGCGATGGAATATTGTGTAGTGGATACACATTCCATTGTCCATTTGATAAAATTGCCTGGAAAATTTAGTCCATACAACATCTCTTCCACAAACTCCCACTCTACAGAATCATACTATTTCCTTAAGCCCACATTTATCAAGCAACTTTTGGTAGTGTTCTTCTTATTATAACTTTACTAGGTCTTGACATATCAAGATATTCTGCGCAATTGTCCTTCCCGTTATAAACGCATACTTGGTAGCACTCTTTTCAATCAGTGACCCAACATTTTTTATACCACTTTATATATTGTGTTCCAACATGCACTTGGTCTAAAATCCCTTACATGATCAACATGTGTTGATTTAGGGATAAGAGTGAGTATTATATTATTTATTTTTTTCAACATCTTCCTTGTATGAAAGAATTCTAGAAATATCCTTTAATTATCATACTCGATAGATTTAACTTGCAAACAAAAAGGAAAGGATTACGTACTTACGTACATGATTATATGGATTTTGTATTTCAGTTTGTGATATATACTTTTGTTTCTATTGCTAAGGTCTCGATATAGTTCCTTGTTAATTACACAATTAATAGAAGGAGATCACATCATATATCACTTCATTCATTCGTAAGTTGGATGATGGTGATGTGGTGTGTGTTACGACTGTTGTTTATATCAAGTTCTTTGTTAAAACAACAAGGTTGTGTGTTAACGAAACTGTTTGGAAAGTTAATGATGAAGAGTTGGTGGTAGCTGGTGGTAACGTAGGAAATGAAAACGACATCTTCAAGATTATGAAAACTGACTTGGTGATACGAGGTATGAAAAATGTATACAAGTTACTGAGGAGAGTTGGCAAAATAGTCACTCTCCAAATTTAATTGAACATTAAGACAAAAGTCTTAAATAATTTGTGGTATACCCACTATTAATGACATCATCCATGTGCCTTAATTGGCACATACAAAAGACCTCCCTAAGTTTTTATATCTCCACTTTGGTCCCTCCCTTCTTTTCCAACTAATTTGGAATAATATATTTATTTGCAATTGTTAAAATTTATATTAGAAAAAAAAAAGTCTCCAAACGGAAACAAGAGCAGCTCGATTTTTGCTGCTGTCGATTCCGACGAGTTTTTCGGCCGTAATATCCATTTCCAAGGTAAAATCATCATCATCTCCTACTCCATTTTCTTTCAAAAGTCAAGCTTCAAAATTAGTTTCCCGCCATTTTAGAAATCTGAGAAATCTTCCACAATAAACACTTGATAACTCATTATAGATACATTTTAGTAGTTTAAAAGCATTAAAAATCTGTTTCGCCATTGCAAGAGCTGCATTTTGAACCATGATCTCATTCAGTCGCGTTTTTGTACGAATGTCGTACTTCATCGATCGATAATGACTGCTACTATAATCTAGTATCTATCTTTGTAGACTATAATGGCAGTAGCTGAATTTATTGTTGCTGGTGGTGATTATATGAGAGTATGGGAGGAGACTCCCAAAAGCTGAAATTGGAAATATTTTAGTAAGACGACAGTGCCCATTGTGTTATGTCGCAATGGTTAATGTGACAATATGATTGCAAGCGTAATTGAGGCCGGTGAGTTAACTTGCGAACCAAATGACTTGGTGATTAGCTATCAAATGAATGGGAGGGGAAAAATACATCCCACATTCATAAAAAATGATAGGGACGTGAGCTTGTACATGTTAGATATTGGTATTGATGGCTCTAGGCCTACATTGAGGATAAACGTCAATGCGAGGCCTCCAACTGAACCAACAAATTCATTTAACGGCGACAATAATTCGATTAGAAATGAAAGATTGGGTGATCATTCAAAGGAGAGCTTGGGTGATAATTCAAATGAGAGTTTGGGTGATCATTCAATAAATATACATAATGATCCAACTAATGTGGAAAATCAGCCAGTAGATACAGAAGATTCTGAACCCGAATGTTGTGAAGAAATGCTGGGAAAAAAGGAATTGGGATCACAATCCAACCATTCCTTCTCCGATGGAACTAATTTATGTATAAACCAAACTTTCAGTAACAAGAATGAGTTGCAATTGTTATTAGCTGAAGCGGCGGCAAAAAAGTGTTTTGATTTTGCTACTATGAAGAGTTGTACTAAATACTTAAAGGTTAAATGTGTATCTCACAACTATGCATGGATGTTGCGGGCGAGGAAATATGAGTGTTTGGATAGATTTCGCATCTATAAGTACATTGGCGAACATAGTTGTGGCGTTAAACATGCCAACAATAGCCATAGAAATATTTCAATCAAAGTCATTGCTTCACTTTGTGTAAATATGTATCGTGATGGCAAGGGTCCAAATGTTAAAGAGACTCAAAGAGCTATGCTTAATTCTTTTCATTGTAGTCCAAGCTATTGGAAATGTTGGAAGTGTGGTATGGTTGCCAAGAAAATGGTTCGAGGGACAGCGGAGAACGAATATTCATGCTTACCGGCTTTTTTCTACATGTTTGAGACACTTAATGTTGGTTCTAGCTATTGTCTCATGGTAAACAAGGATAGTCATAGGTTCATGTATTATTTCTTAGCCTTTGGTGCTTGCATTAAGGGATTTGCCCAAAGGTAATTGCGGTTGATGGCACTCATTTACATGGTAAATACGAGGGGGTGTTATTGAGTGTTGTTGCACAAGATACGGAGAATCATGTTTATCCAATTGCCTTCTGTGTCGTGGACAAAGAGAATGATGCATCTTGGACATTCTTCTTTGAGAAATTGAAGGAGATTGTGGTCGATGAATTAGATTTGTGCTTTATCTCCGATAGATACAACAGTATCGCCAACGATATTGTGAACGTTTACAATCATGCTTACCTTGGATATTGTATGAGACACCTCGGTGAAAATCTTTGTGTAAATCATCATTGTAGAGATTACCTTTATCTTTACTACAATGCAACAAATGTTTATTCTTTGGAGGAGTTTGACAATCATTTTGTAGAATTCAAGAACAAATGCCCCACTGCAGTTGTTGTCCTTGAGCATGATATTGGTTTTGAGAAGTGGAGCAGGGCACATTTTCCTGGCAATAAATATGATGTGATGACCACAAATATCGCCGAGTCACTTAATGATATGTTGATAGACGAGAGAGAGTATATCGTGGCATCTATATTTAATTTGATTGCTAAGAGGTTTGGAGAATTGTATAGGGAGAGGCATGCATATATCCTCAAATCAATGGGTAATCAAATGGTCCCGGCTGTCGCAAAAATTGCAAGGAAAAAAATGATCGAGGGCGACTCCTTATATGTGGAAAATGTAACCGGGGACGACAATCAATTTTATCGTGTTCGATGCAGGTGTTACTGCCTATGTGGACCTACTGGAAAAGTCATGTTCATGTAGGGAATATGACTTGATCAGGATACATTGTGCTCACATGATGGCCACTTTGCGATCGAAGCATGGCAATGAGTATGGTATGAGCATCTATGAGTACTCTTCACCTTTGTATAAAGTTGAACATACCTTCTTGCATACATGGATTCTATTAATGTTGTCCTTCTCGAGTCGGAATAGTGTGTGCCAGAAGAATTGCTTAATGTGAAGATTCTTCATCCTCTTGTTGATACCAAGCTTGGAAGAAAAAGAAGAAAACGTGTCAAAAGTGTCGGTGAGAATTTCAAAAGTAAGAGAAGGAACAAATGTTCAATTTGCAAGAGAACCGTACACAAGAGAACCACATGTGTGAACAACAAGAAATCTTAATTAAGCTTGGTTGAATTTGTTGATTGAATTTGTTTTTGTAATCAAGCTACTGTTTTTTTTTTGGCTGCCAGCATTTTGGTCAATTTATTGTCATCTATTATCGTAATTACTCATGATCTAATATAGATCAATCAAAAGATGACATACATTTTGTACACTGTCTATTAAGCTGTGTATTATTAATATATGAAAACTATTAAATATGAAAATTTATGGTATTTGTAATGCACCAAATCAAACAATGCTTAAGAAATAATTTAAGTATAACTAATACAAGCATTATTTGCATATATACACTCTACCAAACGAATCCTTAAAGAATTGTCAAAAATATAGATGTTACCATTAAAAAAAGTAGCAATTTGAACTTTTTTTACCGTTGTAAAATTTGTATATCTAAATATTTATTGGTTATCAAAATATATAGACCCTATACATATATATGTGTGTGGGTATGTATGACATATGAGATTTACACTCTGACATTTGTAAGGTATATTCGGGTTTATATCTATGTTAAAGCATTGTAGATACTTCACCTACTAGAATCTGACACTTATATATAGACCAAAACTAGTAGAATTTAAAAAAGACAACAATTAATTAATAATAAATTATATATTTGAAATTTATCCAATTAAATAAATTTAAACAAGTCATATGATCATATAAGAGTCCACATAAATTGGGTGTGGCGATTAGAGATGTATGAGGAAGACTTGTGGTTATACAATCAACATACTTAGAACAATGTTTGAGAAAGCGTAAGTATGTTGTGATGATGATCAGACGAGCTAAAAGTTTAGATACTAAATAGTAATGAATTATAATATTGATAACACAACTCTAACAATTTTTGTTGAATATTGAAGAGATTTATGTATTTTTGAAGATTTAGATTGAATCTAATAATTGAAGAGTTGTCGTGATTTATATGAGAAGGTTGCATATCAAATTTTGGAGCAATTCGAAGTTGATTTGAACCAACTTGGAAACAAAAAACGTATTGGTTAAATTTTTACACAACAAATTACAACAATCCCGTCAAAATTTTATATTCTCTATGCTTCAATTTATTTGAGCTATTTTCTTTTTTAATTCATTTAAAATAACCATGACCCTTTTCCTTTTTAGCAATTCTTTAATGTCAATGTTCTACATGACATTTTAAGATCACAAAATTAAAAGGTCATTTTGATACATTCATGATTCGACATATCTTTTTATTAAATCACATGATTCAAATATTTTTTTAAACTCCGTGTCAAGCCAAAATAAGCCATTTTGAATTCAACTTGCGTTGAATATATTTTTATTTGGTGTACAATACTTACTTTATGTTTATTTTATGGCAATGTGCTTGATGTAATTAAGGGTATCTGTATTTAGATATCATCATCCACAACAAGGATTTCACGATTGCTATCTTGAATTAGACTAAAGAATGGTGGTTGATAATAGGGGTGTACAAAATCGAATCAAAAACCGAATCAAACCGCAAATCGAGTCAAATCGACAAAAAAAAATTCGACTAGTGGTTTGGTTTGACTTGGTTTGGTATTGGATAAAAAAACCCGACTATATTTGGGTTGGTTTGGTTTTAACTAAAAAAAACCAACCCGAGACCAAACCAACCCGACATTATATATGTAATTTTTAAAATTTTATTTTATACATAAAAATATTTACTTTGATATAATTTTAAAATATTTCTTATACTATTTCATAGTTTTTATCTTTTAATATATAATTTCAACTTTAAAACTTAGAATTCGGAATGGTCCAATAAAGATTGTAGTTCATAGATGTTGATATAGTTATAATAAAACTTAAATCAAATCAAATTAATACTAATGCAAAAAGAAAATCAATTCAACACTAAGAATGACAATAATATTGAATATTTGTTCTTTAATTTTACATTGGTTTAGGCAATTAAAATACATAATCTAATTTTAATTTTCCTTAAATATTTAGGAATGTAACTAATACTTATTAAACTTATTTTAGCATGATTTAGTACTTTTAAATTATGATCATTTTCATTATGACTTTGCAATATTTATTTTATATGATGATTTCATTATTATTTTTTATTGAATATTTTTGTGTCATCAGTACTCATCTCATATTTTGTGTTATTTTTTTAAGAAACACCTTAGATGATTGTATTTTGGTTGGACTAAAGAAATATTTGGAGCACAAGTTAATTATATGTTTGTATGCAAACTTTACCGAAAAAATCCAAAAATCTGAAAAAATCTGAGGTTTATTAGTTTTGTTTGATTTATAAATTTAAAAATTCGACACAATGGTTTGGTTTGGTATTTGAAAAATCCGAACCAACCCGAGGTTGAAAAACCCGAAAAAATCCAAATTTTATTAGTTTGGATTGGTTTCTAAATTTAAAATTTTTACACAAATGATTTGGTTTGATATTTGAAAAACCCGAACCAACCCGATCATGTACACCCCAGTTGATATGGTAAGGAATGGACAAGCCTCCAACTTGAAGATCAAAGGTGTTGTGGAAGACATCTTACAAGTTGTTGCGAAGATGAATTATGAAGTAAATCATTGTCATAGAGAAGTTAATCAAGTTGCAGATGCATTAGCTAAACACGTTATTTCTAATGAAGCTCATATGTATCATGACTAGAGGGATATTCCTAAGCTAACAGTCGCTCATATCAATTAGACCAAATGCAAATGCCTAGTATTATAAAAGTTTACTGATGAATGATGATAAGAAAAGGGTCCGATTATATTCAAATCGAAAAAACGAATCGAAATAAATCGAATTTATTTTAGTTCGGTTTCGGTTAACATTTTTACCAAATCGGAAATCGATAAACCGAACAAGACCAAACGCCTAGCCCTAGTTTTTGCGCCAGATTATTATAACATTTTCCATCGCCGTATTTTAAATTAATCGGATGAAATATGTCACCTCCTTTTAGTTATATTCATGAGTCTCTAGTGGAACAAATTAAACAGATTTGAAGTTTTATTGAGGCTTATTAAAAACTTATCTACGTAATAAACTCTAATTGGAAATATACATAAATTTCTCTAAATTTGAACTGAAAGTATATCATAGGATTTAACACTTTATCACTTGTTCATATATATGTTCAATTATAACAAGTCTAAATTAAATTTACTCCAAATTTTAGGAGATGTCGTACATTAACCCTACTACTACTATATATTATATGTTCAACTAATCATCCTATTTCATTAACACGTTTTAGTTATGGCTAGTCTCTAATGGTCCCGTCGGCACATTAAAATATATCCATTATTGGCCTGCAACAGTGCAACTGCAACTAGAGTTGATGATAAGAATGGAAAATTTGGGATTAAATCTGGATCGCGCACTACAAAATCTATTGGGAGTAGCACTTCCAACATGACTTTCTCCATACTCAGGGCTTAAGCTCGAGATCTCTGATTAATGATGGACCAGTCCTAGCACTGCACCACAGTCTATGTTGGTCATTCATTCAATATTAGATGATCATATTATAAAAATAATTTTCTCAATTTTTTTTGTCAATTTATAAAATCAAAAGAGAATTAATTTTTTTTTCTCATTTTAACCTTACAATTATTGTTTTAAAAATAAAAGTGTAAACAAGTTGTAAAATTATTTTTAAAAAGAAAATAATAAGAGGTAAATTATTTAATAAAAATAAACAACTAATATAGAGCAAAGTTTTTACAATTTAAAACCTAAACCTATAGTATACCAATAGCCGCCTCCTAATCATAAACAAATTCACAAAGGAACTCGACAGCCAAGCTCGAAAAATGTATTATAATTATATGTTGAGGTGTGTAAAAATTGTATTTTAAAGTTTGCAAGTTGTTGTCAGGGTCGTCTTAACCCTTAGGCCACTAAAGTCATCGTTTGAGGCCTCATATTTTTTGGGGGCCCCCATTTTTAAAAAACAATTACTTATGTATGTTATTTTTTTAAAAAAATTATATGTACTATGAATGCTATGATTTCTATTAAGGAAATTGCATATGAGATGAATATAAACCTGAATTTCGTAAAAAAACAATTTGATAAAAATATGGATAATGAAATCACAAAGTCCCTTGAAGAAACTTTTACAGTTGATTACTTTATATATGTAGAGAAGATCAGACTATTTTTTCATTTCAAAATAGATTTGAACCAATTGAAGCATATGAAAATGTTCTTGATTTCTTATTTAGTGGTAAAATATTGAGATTTCTAGATGATGAGAAATTTAAAAAATATTGTGTTAGCTTTGAACTTTCTTTAACACGTAATAGTTATTATGATATTGATGATTTAGATTTATTTTTTGAATTAAAAATGTTAAGAGAAATAATACAAGTAGAAGATAATGATCTAATGAAAATACTCAATCAAATAAAAAGAGTTGATTCTTTTTCAAATACACATATCTCTTATAGAATAATGTTAACAGTTCCTGTAACCGTTGTCTCATCCGAAAGAAGTTTTTTCGAAATTAAAATTGATTGAATCTTCTTTAAGATCAACAATGTCTCAACTCTCAAGAGAGATTGAATGAATTAGCTATATTATCATTTGAAAATGAATTATTAAAACAAAAATTGACTATAAAACAATACTTAATAACTTCACATCTAAAATAGCTAGAAAAGTACAGTTAAATAAAAGTATATATGATAAAACAAAAATATATTAAGGCCCCTCTCTTAAGTTTCGCTTTAGGCCCCCAATATTATTGAGTCTGCCCTGGTTGTTGTAGTACATGTATGAAATTTATATAAATGTTGTATGAAAGTTATACAAAATATTATTGTAGTTATATTAAATTTTCATAAATCAGCATGAACCTTACATAATATTTAAAACATAAATCTTGAGCAAAATTTTACACTTTTTGAGTAAAAATTTCGTACGCGTTTCGAAAAAGAAAAAAAAAGGACACTCCTGCTATGTTTGGTAAATGAAAATCCCGAGCTACGTTTTGTAAATATGAGTCTAGTTTTATGTCTGTTAAATTTATATCTGCTTTTTAATTGTTTTTGCAAATTTATCCATTTTGAGATCAATTTAAGATGTATACAACTGAAATTTGATTTCAGATATTTTTATGTGAAGTGTGGCTTTGCAAAGGTCAAACATTAAATATTTTTATCTGATGTTTGAGATGGTTTATGAAGGCCAACTTCAAACATTTTCTTAATAAGGTTGTGGATTTAAATTAACGCAGAACTTCATACATTTTACCAAATTTTAAACATTTTTACGGAGGTTGTTGAGACTCACGTGGTAGATGTGTGTCATTATTGGAAAGGGCCCCGAAATTTATATGTTTTTAAAATAAATTTAGGCGTACGTATTTGAAATTAAAAATTTGCATCTTGACTTCAAAACATTTTTGTCTGAGGTATGGCTTTGTGAAGGTTATTACTAAAACGTTTTTGCCTTGAAATTTGATATGGCTCGCCAAAACTTATAACTTTAGACAATTTTTAGTAAATTTAATAAGGCCAAACACGATACATGTTACTGAACTTTTACCTTGCTTGTCAAAACTTTATTATTATTATTATATGTCTCAAGACATTCAAGGACGAAATAGGAATTATTCATGTAACAAAAACGTGCAAATGAATATGCTATGTAACTAAGTATAGGCTCTATAAATTGGAGATAGAGTCATAGCAAGTAAAACACACAAACAAATTAAAGATGAAGAAGTGTATTAGTAATATTTTGAGTTTGCTGTTGGTTTCAAGTTTGGTTGCCTTTTCTCAATCTTTCACTTCTGATAATAATGGGAATGTTGTACCCCCTCCTGTGCTGGACATGGACGGCGAACCACTCAAGATAAACGAGGAGTACTCAATTCTGAGTGTTTTCCCGGGAGGCGGAAGCACATACTTAGCTGATCTTGGAAACACCAAATGCCCAAACGGTGTCGTGCAGGACAGTTCTGGTGAATTTGATCACAGCACGCCCGTGATGTTTTTCACTATGCAAGTTGGAAGTCGTTATGTGTTTGAAAACCAAGACGTTAGTATAATGTTCTCAACTACAACTTCTAATCTATGTGTTAACGAAACTGTTTGGAAAGCTGGTGATTACACGCTAGGGCCGGTGCATCCGCCACCTAGGTTTGTTATAACTGGTGGTACCTTAGGAATTCCAGGGCCTAATACCTTAAAGAACTGGTTCAAAATTGAGAAATATGAGACGGGGAGACCTCATTCTTACAAGTTAAGGTATTGTCCTAGTCAATTTATGTGTCCAACATGCCATTTTGATTGTGCAGATGTCGGATTGTACCAAAATAAGGGATACGCCCGTCTGGCTCTCAATAACAAGCCTTATCCATTTCGCTTCACCAAAGTAAACAACAATATTGATGCATAGTTATTTAATTATCTATGCTTATTATAACCTAGCTTTCTAAAATAATGTGGATCATGCTTCTATGTAATATTAATGCTTATGATGAATAAAAAAGCTAGGTTCTTTATTTATTAATTTCTGCTTCCAAACAATTGATTCAACAATCAAATCTGATTCAAATAAGTTTTAGTAATTAATAAGTGTTACCTATTACTTATGGATAATCCCATGCGGTACCGTCACGACATTCGTATTTATTGATCTGTTATTAGAGTTACGACTAAGTTCAAGTTGTAATATGCATTGTTATTGATTACGTGATGTGATATTCATGGATAAGATCCTTTTTATGTTTAATCAATTGCATATTAATTTTGATTAGTCATGCCCAATAGACTTAAATTAGGTTTAAGGGAGGAAAATCTAAAAAGAAAAAAAAAACTCAAGAAATACTATTGTAATGAATGCAAATGTGTATTATATGTTGGTTTGACTACGAGTGAATTTTATTGTATACTCATTGTTTATTGTTGTAAAAATTTATTTTGTTAGAATGTATGCGTCCACTATACGTTAATGGATTATGTCCCTTGACTCAATAAGAACAGTAACTGAAATGAATACGTTGAAATAAAAAAAACAAGCAGTTTACATGGAAATCCCCTTGCTTAAGGGAGGAGAAAACCACAACCTGTCTCACAGGATTTCAACTCAACTCCATTATAATCAAGGAGCAAAGATTCAGATTACAAGTGTTGACACCCAATTTTGATCCTCCACGATATGAATTAATCATCGAGCTTCTTTAATTTCAAACGATTTAAAATAGTTAGTTTTATAAAATAAAATAAAAAAACAAAAAATAGCTTGCAAGTTATTTTTAAATAGTTTTGTCACCTTTTTATAATTTTTAAATAATATATATGTTTTATATAATTATGTATGTAACTAGTATATTTTATGTATATTTGAAAATCGTCTCAAAAAGATTTTAGTTTTGTTTAAATAGTTGGTTAATTAGTTTATTTAATTAATACTTATATTTTTGAGTTATTAGTTTATAATTAAGTTAATTATTTTATTTTGTTAAGATTAAGAAAGCTCGTTAGTTAATTATATTAATTCGTCTTATTTGAAGATCTGGCTGAATTCAACTTCATAGCTCAATTTGGTTATATTCTTAAATTCAATTGGCAATAATTGCAATCAATTGGGCCAAATTCTCAATTTCCAATCTAATCACTTTTCTACCGCACTTTAAACCCATTTGGAGACCAACTTTGGGCCCAACTTGTCTCAAAACTTTCAGCAGCCATACCAAAAATCCCAGCCCACGCTTTTGGTGACTCGACCCACATAGCGTCTTCTTCCTAGCGAGAAGTCGCATCCAACAACAACCAGCATACAATACCGTACAACCGACCTCACCTCGCTCACTCTAAAATTCGCCGGATTTGGCGCAAAAGCCAGTGGATAAGCAGCCATCTCCTCGCTCCAACGTCCCTTTCCCCTTTTTTGATGATGTCAGAGACGCACCAAGTCACCTCTCCACTGTTGGCCGTGGAAAAGGAAGAGAAACTCGAAAAAATCATGGGGTTCAAGTTTTGTTCGATGGATTCCGCCATTAATGGTCTCCAATACGTCTCCATCACTTCAAATTAATCTGAAAAGGTCACTCTATATCTATTCTCACCTACAATTTTGTCCTCTTAAAGGATTTTAAATTTTTTCTAATTTTCCAACGGATTACCCCCCAAATTTGAACCCAAATTCCCTCTATATAAACCTTCATCTTCTTTCGTGTTTGGGGTGAAAAAAAAGGGAGTTGGAAAAAGTGGAGGAAACAGTAAGAAAGTCTTAAGACTTAAGAGTTGAGAGGGGAAAGCAAGAGATTCTTACATTCTAAAAACATAAGTTTATTTTTATTGTGATCGAAAGGATGAAAAATCGAGAGCTAATTTTTATTTTGTATCGATTCTCTTATTGTTCGAGTTAAGCTCATAGTGGTGTAAAAGCTTCACTTCCAGTTCCTGCCCCAAAAAAGATGACATCAACTCGAGTCTATTCGGACTCCACCCTCGCATATCTTTGAGTCTTTCGAGTCATCCTCATCTTTGCGGTGAATTGTAAGTTGAAACAGGTCTTGAATAGCAGAAAAAATGGGCTGTATACAGCCTTATACATTGGGAAAACAAGCTGATATACACTGTGATACATGAATGAAAATGGGCGAAAAGCCCAAAATTGCAGCAGCAACTTGGGCCAAATTCCGGTCCAGGCGAACAGTAACTGGATTTGGGCCTGAGAAATGAAATTTGGAAAAGTCCCAATAGCTCCTTTCTCCTCTAATTTAATTTGGAAAATACCTAACTACACATCATTTATTATCACATTTTCTTATTATCCCTACCATTTCAAAAAAAAAAAATTCTCTCAAATGAATTTTATATCGAACTATGATTCTTTTAGATATTTAATTAGTTGAAATGTGAGTGTCATATATTTGTGGTGATTTTTTTTTTCTTGTGTATATATTTTTTTTATTTCTAATAATTAATTTTCTTAAGAACTTTTAGTCTTTTAGTGAAATGTACTATATTGAATTAAGGAAATTATTTGCAGACAAACGATAAAATCTATAGGTAGATATTTCAAGTATTTTTCTTTTGGATATTTTGTGTGATTATATCATCTAATTTTTAAGAATTTAATTGAGAATTTTTATTCATTAAAATATATATAAAAATTAAATTACTTCTACAATTATATATATTATAATAAAGCTAAAAATGCATAACAACTTAATTTCCCTTTGTGTCACTACATGATATTTTTTATTTATACTATACTAAAACAAAAAATGTATAACAACTGAACTTCCTTTTGTGTCACTATATGATATTTTTGATTTATTTGAAGAATTTTATTTCGTAGAACTGTCACGCCCCGAGCCTACACCCTGGACGTGGCCGGCACTCGAAGACCATTTCTGGTCCCCAAGCGAACCCTCATCCTGGCTGACTCCAAGCGGAATACTAACTTAAGCATACAAGAGCTTAAAACTGAATAAGAGTTTATAAACTCAACTTTATAAATCTTTAACTCAAAAGAAAACTCTGTATAATAGAATATATATACAACTCGCCATAAAAGGCAACTTTAGTCTTCAAAACATTTAACAAAATAAATGAAGAGACTTCTGAAACTCTATTGTCTATCTATGAAGCCTCTAACTGATAAAGATGGAAGCCGGGACAAGACCCACGACCTCCTAACAACTGATACAACTGAAAGGTAAATGAAATCCTCCGGAAGCAAAGAGGCTTGTCATAGCTAACTGGAACTCCCGGATGTATCAACGAATCTCCTGTTGATGATCCTGAATACCTGTGTCTGCATCATAAAAAGATGCAGGCCAAATGGCTCAGTACGTGGAATGTACGAGTATGTAAGCTAGAAAGCTAAACAACATAGGCTAGAAGAAAAACTGGAATAAATTGAATAACTTACCTCTTTTCAAACTTTCTCAACTCAAGGAATACTCAAAACTACTCAAACTTACTCAACTCAGAAGATAGATATTGGACTCAGAGATAGATACTCAATTCAAAGATATATACTCAACTCAAAGATAGATACTCAACTCAAGATAGATACTCAACTCAAGATATATACTTAACTCAAAGATACTTAACTCAAGGATACTCGACTCTTGAATAACTGAACTCAACCTGATTGACTTCTTTTAATAGAAGGCAATTTAAAACAAGTGCGATATAAAGAAAGACTGTTTAAAACATGTTATAAACTCTGTGTGTACACAAGGATACAATAAGCCTGAGATGTATATAGAAATACAATTGAACTGATGTATATAAAATACAATAATTTCTGTGTATAAAAATACAATAACTGCTGTGGGAGTTTCTCTAACTGACAACCATCACATAAGAGCTATAGTGATGATACAGCGATCGACCTCACGCTGCCAGAGCATCTTATACCCGGCCAAAGGTATAAGACCTGAACTGCCTAATGGATCCACTAGTCTAATCTGAAAAGGATTCATCTAAAAAGTATGATCCTTTTCTACCCATGGTGGCTAACATGGTTCTATGGGGGCTGTGGGTTCTTTGAACGCTCCCCCAATTCGGTGCTCGATACTACTCCCAAAAATGTACTGGCTCTTATGTTTTTAAAACATATTTATTCCTGCTGATATGAGATAATTACTCAAAAACTAGCCCGAAGGCTCTTTGGAAATCTCAATTTCCAACCTTGTTTAGATGTAAAGACATTTCTTTAAAACTCCTTTGGGAATACATAGTTCCCTAATAACTTTGAGAAATGAACTCAACTTTAAACTCTTGACTCTTTACTCTTTACTTGACTTGAAACTCTTTACTTTACTTGAACTCTTGGCTTGATGTGAAACTCTTAACTTAACATGAAATTCTTAACTTTGACTTGACTTGAAACTCTTGACTCAGAACTCTTCATTCTTTACTTAACTTGAGCCTTAAAATGAAGTTAAAACGATCAATGAAGACTCTTGGAAAACCTTAAAGACTTGTTTTGACTTACCTACTTCTAAGCTTGACTTCACTTGACTTGGAAACTAACTTCACTTGATTTTGAAACTAACTTCACTTGACTTGTAGTTTTACTTGACTTTTGGAAGTACCTTGGAGTGTTGGAAACAACTAGGAAACATAGGTATAATACCTAGGAACATGTATAAAAAGAGAAATGGTGAATGAAAGGGAAGGATTGGTGTCCTTGGCACTAGGAGAGGTGCAACAGCCCAGCCCCTTTTTCCCCAAAAATCCGACTTTTTCCCCTTGTTTCTTTCCAATTCTAAACCCTCTCAACCTCAAGGTTTCAGCAGCAACACTTAGAATCATAAAGACCCTTATTATACAATAGATTCAACTCAAAAATCACAGCCAGAAATCTGTACTAAATCAGCAAGAACTTCAACACAACACCACTACAACTTCAACAACCAATAAATCTTCTCTTGGAATTAAAAACGAGTTGGTGTGTGGGGGTATGAACCAACCAACACTAAAGATCATAAAATCCCTCAATATACAATAGGTCACAACTCAAATACACAGCCCAATCATGTCCCACAACCAACAATAACTTCAACAACACAACTAACAACATCAACAACAACTAACAACTTCAACAACAAATCCAATCTCTTCTCAAATCATAAAAACGAGCTTGGTATGTGGGGGGAAAGGATAAACCCACACTAAAGACTCACATACCTGATTAGGGATCACCCCCGACAAAAATCCACGACGATCCTTAGCTTCTTCTTCTCTTTCTCCTCTTCTTTTCCTCTTCTTTCTCTCTTATCTTCCAAGCCCTAACTCTCACTCTTACTCTCACTCTTTAAAATGGGACAAAAATGATCCAAACATCAGTCTAACACCTCAATATAACCCAAAGAAAAGATTAGGGAAAAGACCAAAATACCCTTAAAATTTTCGGACTAAACAAACTGCACTGTGCGACTGTGCGACTGTGCCAACAGCCCAACTTCCAAAGGGCATAACTCACTCATACGAACTCGGAATCAAGAAAACTCGGTGGCGTTGGAAAGATCATTCCAAGGGATTTCCAGACATAACTGGAAATTCACCTAAATCATTTTGAGCTAGGAGTTACAACTGCTCAAAGTTGACCAAAAACTCCTTTTTTTCCATAGCCAAATTTTCCAGATTCTTTCCAAAATGACTATTTCCAATTCAACTCTTCTTGGAACTCAATGTGCTATACCTAGGGACCTTAACTCAACACTCAAGAAATTTTATTCCTCGGTAAAATCTCACTCCACATGAAGGACGGCTCGAGTCTTAGTTCGAAAAAATTCTCTGGGGTGTTACAAGAACGAATATGATAAACGTCAAATCTCAATGTTTGATTATTATACAAAGTGATCAATGAATATTGGAATGAAATTCTAAAAATAAATATTATGAATAAAATATATAAAGAAGATAAAATATATCAAAAGATGGGAATGTAGGCATATAAGTAACTTAAGATAGGCATACAAGTATCAATACATTTATTTTTGTGAAGATAAATACAATTAGATATAACATTTTAACTTTTCAAGAATGAAAAAATGTAGTAAAACAAAACTAAAAAGAGTAATAATATAAGTGAGAAAATAGACAAGAAATGTAGAGAGACAAGAGAGAATTTTCTTGTTCTTCCAAGTATATTCAAGTGTTTTCTAAATCTTCAAGTGCATAACACATCCTCAAAACCTCTATTTATATTGTTATAAGAAGCATACAAAAAGATAGAAATAAACATGATATTAATTATTGAGAATGTTGGGAAGATTAAAGGGTGTGAAAGATAAATGAGGAGATGGTGGAGGTGTGAGTATTATTACACATAATGGTGAAATTATATTTTGAAGTTATGGACATCCACATTAATCAACAAAACATTAATTATAAACAAATAATAATTATATTAAAAATGAGGAGAAAAAATTAAAAATGTCCAAAAAAAGGAGAAAAAAAATAAATAGAAATGGAGGCCATAGAGAGGTGTCACATCACCTCATCTATGTTTCTCCTTTATATATATACTAGTAAAGAAAGCCCGGGCGTTGCCCGGGCCCAACATTAATAAAGTTATATTGTTACTCTCTCCGTCCCATATTAGATGAGAATCTTACTAAATTTTTTTTTTTCATATTATTTGAGCACTTATTAAATTAGGATAGAATTAATTAATTCTTTTCCATTTTACCCCTACAATTAATATGACCATTCCTATATTGTATGTGTATTTTTTGTAACTCATTTCAATGTGCATTAATATAAACAAAGGGCAAAATGGTGAAGTCTTCCAATGTATTAATGATTTCTTAATCACCGTGTAAAGTTGGAAGTGCCCATCTAATATGGGACGGAGAGAGTATAGTTTATGTATTGTTATAAAATTACTAAAGATTGTTATAATATATTTTGCTCATAAGTCAGCTAATATAAAAACTTATTTGCCATTTGTCTTTTTAATTTCAATTTCAAATAGGAAATAAATGTAGCGATAAGATTGAGGGTAGAAATGAAACATATCTTTCTAAATTTAAGTAAAAATAAACAGAGTAGAAGTAACATTAGGGTTATCAATAGGACGATTCATTCGGTTATTTTTAAAAAAAATTATATCATTCAATTTTTCGGCTATTTTATAATGTATAACCAAAATTAAAATTTTAAAATCATCCCAATCCTAATTTATGTGACACAAGCAGTACAAAAATTAGTCTTTTTTTTGTTGTCTTGTAGATATTTTAAGTTATTATTTATTGTAAATTATAGTACTTTTTATTAAAGTTTTTAATAACATATGTTACTTTTTATGTTTGAGAGTTAAACCAACGTTTTTTTATATGTCTTTTAATTTTATATGTGTTTTGTCCTTTTCCATTTTCAAAAACTAATACTCTCTCCATTTCATTTTATATGTCATTTCTTTTTATAAATATATTGGTTATTCCCTCTTCTTATGTCATATATTATGAAATTTGAGAAGTTATTGAAATTTTTATATGATTCTAAAAATATTTTAAATTGTTAGCTATTGTGATTTGTAGTACCTTTTTTTTACAGAATTTTGAAAATAATATTTATTACTCTCTTTGTTCTAATTTACGTGGCACATGCAAAATTTTCAAATATTAACCCTTTTTTATATGTCTCTTTACTATATTAAGTTGTTAATTATTGTATTTTATAGTACATTTTGAACTTAATTTTTAAAGAATATATGTTATTTTCCATGTCCCAATTTATGTGGCATTAATTGATAGATTTGTTGGAGTCAAGAGAATTTTTTTGTTAATTATTGTAATTTATAGTTTCTTTTTCGTCAATTAATTGAAACAATATATGTTCTTAATTGATAGATTTTTTGGAGCCGACAATTTATTTGTTAATTATTGTAATTTATAGTTTCTTTTTCGTCAATTTCAAACAATATATGTTTATCATATAATCCATTTTATGTGGTACCAATAGAATTTAGAGAGTCAATTAAATATTTTATATAACTTTTAAATATTTAAGCTATTAATTATT
>NW_026019950.1:3432802-3455436 GCF_900185275.1 Solanum verrucosum | reverse complement strand
AGGTCGGTATTTATTAATTTATTTTAATATAAACTCACCTTTTGAGGTTGATTTTATTAATTAAAATTACATATACATACATACATATATATATTACATATACAGCCCCTCAAACTTGCCCTCATTTTTCATTTTGGCACTCCAACTTAGCCTTGTTCCATTTTAACCCTTAAACTCCATTTTTTTCTGTACCATTTAAACACTTATACTAATTTTTATGATTTGTTTTTATTTATGTTCTTCAATTGCAATTTCTTATTTTAAAAAAATAGACGTGTGCCTGTTAATTAAAAAAATTAAACATTCGCGAACGAACAAAAAATTTTCAAACAATAATATTATTTTTTGATATTTCTCTGTATTTTTGCATGAAAATAAATTGACGAAAGTTCTTTGATTTTCTTTCTTAAACATTCAATTAAATTAAATAACACTACTTATTTATTTTTTCTTATCATCTAGGCTATCTAAATTTAACGCAAATACTCACTTTTAATTTTTAATATAAATCAATACGAATAAAAAAACCCATCTTCAAAAAGACTCGACTGACTTAGTTAATAACACTACTAAAAAAAGACTCTTGTTCATTGCTAATAACACTACTAAACAATGTTAAAACTCGACTGACTTTGTTAGGTTGTCAGTGATTTTAAAGAAAGAAAACCAACACAATTTCGTCGGTTATTTTTCACACAAAAATACATAACACTCTTAAAAAGAAATTATTTTTTTTAAAAAGAATTATTTTTTGTTAATTTTTAATTTTTTAACTAAAATTAAATGACACATGTCGATTTAAAATAAGAAGTTGCAATTGAAGAATATATATAAAATAAATAAACATAAAAATAGTATTTCGTGTTAAAATGGAACATAAAAATGGAGTTCAAGGGTTAAAATGGAACAAGGCTAAGATAAAGTGCCAAAATGAAAAATGTGGACAAGTTAGAGGGGTTGTATATGTGTTTGGCCATATATATATATAAATTTAACTACACATCAACAAAAGTTTAATTTAATAAATTTAATTTATCGATCAAGTTAATTTTATAAATTTAAATTATATACCTTCTAATTATATAAATTTAATTTTATTGATCACAAAAGTTTTATCAATATCAAATTTAATATATAAATCTCCTTGAATTGATCATCGGTATTTCTTGAATTGATAATGTATTTCATATCTGAACCACTAGTATATAAGATTGATTTGTTAAACTGCTCGAGGAATATATATATAATTAATCAACGTATTTCATACTCCGATGAAATATCCTTTACATGTCATCATAATTAGGAGGTGATCACTACACTTGACATCCATTCAAGATCGAACGTATATAATAATACTATCTCACATTTCATACTGGAATGAATTATATGTTAGCTCTTCACCTCTACTACATCATGACATGAGATATTAAGTTCATGATTAGACGACGGACTGATATGATTTGTACATTATTCTATAAATATAACTATAATTATCTCCTAATTCATATCAACGTAGTTTCATACTCTGAATATGGATTATAGATATTTTTTTATTTATTTCATGAATTCTAAATTTTATTTGTAAAAGTATACAAAATTGTTACACTTTTTGAACAATTAATCGTAGGTGTAAAATGAAATTTTAATATTATGCACAATAGCAAAATTATGATTAATAGGAATATTTTAAACATACCGACCTCCGGATGTCGCTTTTATTAAAAGTAATTAGATATAATAAAAAATACTGACCTCATGAGGTCGGTATCACATTAAATTTTAAGATAAATAAAAAGTAATCACGTTAATTAAATAATATGACATCGGGAAGGTCGATATTTTATATTAAATTATTTTTTTAACTTATATAAAACCGTCATTCGGAGGACGATTTATTTAAAGTTAATTGAAATATTAATTTATTACATACTATTTAATTTTACCGACATCTGGAAGTCGGTATTATAATTTTTTTATTTTTTATTTTACACCAAACCATTCTCCGGAAGACGATTTAAATAAAATTAAATCAAAATATTTCTCAATTTTGTTTTTTATATGGAGAAATGGGGAAAATCGCGTTTGCTATTTCAAATATTTTTAAAAAAGCGACGGACACGTCTCTATGTTTGTCGCTTTTAAAAAAAAATATTTGACCAACATTTGACCAAAAAGCGACACACTAAGAGACATTGTCCGTCGCTTTCTTAAAATATTTGACCAGATATTTTGACGAAGAAGCGACGGACATAAAGATGTTGTCCGTCGCTAATTTAAAAAATAATTAAACAATTAAAATTAATAAAAAGCGACGGACGGCGTGACTTTTTTTAAATGAATAAATAATTATTTTTTTTTGAAAAGCGACGGACTGTGTCGCTACCTGTATAAAATAATTAATTAGCAAGAATCCGCGAAAGAAGCGACGTACTAAGCAATGCCGTCCGTCGCTTTTAAAAAAAATTAAAAAAAATATTTTAATTAAAAAGCGACGAATTATTTTGACCAAAAAGCGACGGACTAAGAGATGCCGTCCGTCGCTGTTTGAGAAAACTAATTAATGAAATAAAGTAATTAAAACGACGGACAGCGTGGTTATTTTTTAATTTATAAATAATTATTTTTAATAAAAAAGCGACGGACGACGTCTCTATATATATTAAATAAATTATTATTAATTATATATATATATATATATATTTAGCGCAAAAAATCTGTAAAAAAAGCGACGGACTAAGAGATGCAGTCCGTCGCTTTTTGTAAAATAATTTTAAAAATAATTATTTTAATTAAAAAGCGACGGACAACATCTCCTAGTCCGTCGCTTTTTCTTCCGTCGTTTTTTAGCAATTTTTTTAGTAGTGCTTTTACGTTAAATAAATTTTTTAAAAGTACTTATAAATATGTAATATTAAGCTAAAATAAAAAAAATAAGTCAGATTTCTAACTTATGGCCATCTAATCCAAGCATGCTATGAGAAAATTGGCAATGATACTAAAGAGTCATTTTGGATTGACTTAAAAGTTCGTCAAATCTATTTTTAGTCATTTTTAGCTGATAGAAGTGTTTGACAAAATTAAAAATAACTTAAATAAGTTTTAAATGACTTTAAGAAAGTTAAAAACAAAAACAAAAACAAAAAAATAGGTTTATCTTACTTTGACTTAAAAGCATTTAACGCGCGCGATGACAAATCAAATACTAGTAATTTTTAATTATGCTTATTCTACACATTAAAAAGTTAACCCACGTACAAAAAGGTAAGGTAGGTAGAGTTGTATTTTGATAAGCATGCATTACTTAATTATTTGAATTACATGGAGCACTTTATTTAGAAAGCAAAGATATATAGAGGAAATTAAATGAACTAAGCATCCTTTGCCTTTACGAAGACATACGGAAAAGGTTCGTCTTCGAGAACCTGCAGACGGGGATATCCATTATCAATGCCCCCGTTGACATCTTTACACACAAGTTGAGGGGGACAATACAGTAACTTGTATACATTTTTCAAATCTGGTATTTCCATCTCAATTTTCATAATCTTAAAGAAGGTATTTTCATTTCCTAGGGTACCACCAGTTACGAGGAAGTCCTTTTCATCACCAACTTTCCAAACAGTTTGGTTAACACACGATGATGTTCTAACCGAGAACATGATATGTATGGCATACATTTCACGCCAGTACCAAATCATCATCATCATTAAGAATGAACTTTACGGGTGTGCCATCTCCCGTTAAACCGAGATACGGAATATGCAGCAACACATCGTTTGGGCATTTATGACCTCCAATATTATCCAAGTATACAGATCCACCTTCGATGATGGGACTCTCAATAATGTACTCCTTGCCAATCTTGACTGGATCGCCGTCTTGATCAAGTACGGCAGGGAGTACAAGATTATCATCATGAGTAGTCGTCGGCAGGACAATTGGATTATTGTCCCAAGTGAAAGATTGACAAAAGGAGAGGGTACTTGAAACCAAGAGGAACATCAAAATATTAATGGATTTCATTTTTAATTTGAGAGTCTTGTGTGTGTATTTTGCTTTCTATAGTTGTTAGTCTATCTCCAATTTATAGACCACCACATGATGTACGTAAGGGCATTTTTGAGAAACATAAAATACCCCACCTTTTAGGAAAATATACTATTCCGCGTATTCAGGATTTTGATGAAATGATGGATGCACTATTACAAAAAGGTATAAATTTTGATCGGTTTGACATTTAGGTTCTTATAACTGGAAATCATTAAATTTTAAAATTATAGGTCCAAAATTATTTTCTATCTATACGAACCACTTACAGAGGTATTACCCAATTTCATGAAGGAAAATAAACAAGATAGATAAAAGATTCATATTTATAACCTCACTTAGACAGGTGCTCTGAATCATCATCGCACGACATTATATGATACTTCGAGTGTGGGTTCACACATCTATATTTAAATATTTTAAAAAAAAAATAGAGCACTACTATATATGATCTAGGGAGGGAAGCATGAGTTCACGTGAACCGGTGTCCCCCTCCTGGATACGCCTCTGATCCTAACCATGATTAGAAGTTTACTTTAATTAATTAAATCTCAATCATTTATGTTTAACCATGACATATGCATCTTCCTTCCAAGTAAGAACTAATTGGAGAGGAGCTCCAAAGAAAATTGACGTACGTACTACCATTCATAGAAATATTTGTATTTAATGTTCCATACATAAGTATTTTTGGTGTTATTAAATCATAGTGAAAATTAATAATTACTAACTAGGTTGCGTTGGAAGAAAAAAAACGTGAGATATAAATAGCGAAGAATAAACAATTTTGTTTAAAACAATGAATTATTTAAATTTCTTTGAAGGTATAGTGATAGGAGCGATAATTGAGTAATTATTTATCGCAAATTAACTTTATGTGTTCATAAGAAAGAGTCCCCATCTACTTTAATTTTAATAATTGCTTCAATAAGTCCTATTTCCAGTCTTTTTCCTATCGTAATTATGCAAACCATGATTTATGCTATTCTCATACATTAAATATTTTGTTGTTTAAGACTTTATTTTTAGCACACACAAAAAGCATGTTTTGTTACTATTCTCCTACGTGGAACGATATAGGGAATCCCATTAGGGGGTTACTCCCTCTAACTCAATATAAACGAATTGTTGACATTATTTTATATTAACAAATTATTACTCTTTGATTTATGTCTTTAAATATTTTTTTAAGGGTGTCATGTCTTAGCAATTCATTTATACGGTACTAGAGGGAGTACTAAGCTAGCATTTGGCAAATAAGTGGGACACATATGGATAAATATTGATAATATTTGTTAAATTAGAAAATATGTCATTTTTTGAGACTAGCTTAAAAAATGAATCATATAAATTGAGATTAAGTGATAATTTTTTTCTTTTTAGTCTATTTTAAAAAAATATCTATCTTTTTATAATTAAAATAATTTAATATAACTTTTACACTTAAAACACTTTTCATAAGATTGGTCAAATACTAGTTGCTACTTAAAACTACTTTTAAAATTTATCAACTAAACGCAAACTCTCTCTCGATTCTCTTCTGTCAATCTCTCTCTCACTTTATACAAACAAAAATGTATAATTTGTGTTTGTGTTTGTATAAAGCGAGAGAGACTATATACAAATACAAATACATATCTATCCGTCGTATACACTTATAATTATACAAATACAAATTTTTCCCTGCCCAGTTCTCTTTTGCCTCTCTCTCTCTCTACAAATAGAAATTATACAAATACAATGTATAATTATTTGTATAATTTGTGTTTGTATAAAGCAAGAGAGAGATTTGATATACAAATACAAATGTTTTAACTCGATTCAATTGTATACGAATTCAAATTTTACGCAGATGCCCTATCTCGCTCGCCTTTCTCCTCTCTCTCTCAATCTCGCTCGCCACGCTTTATATAAATTTGTATTTATATAGAGATTTCACAGACACACTCACAGAGACACACGCAGAGACACACAAACACACACGGACGCACTCACACACACGACAAAGCCTAACACAGAGAACATATACATATACAAATGCAAATTAGCGCCCCGATTTATAAATCGCCGCGTTTTATGCAAATTACACACAGACACATATATATAATTGACAAAGCCTAACACAGAGAACACATACATATACAAACGCGAATTAGAGCCCCGATTTATACAAACCGCCACAATTTATGCAAATTACACACACACATATATATATAATTGACAAAGTCTAACACAGAGAACATATACATATACAAACTCGCAGAGAGAGAGTAATGAAAAAGTTGAGAAATTAACTTTGTCAATTTAATTTTTGTAGCTAAGAAATTTTATGAGTCTCTGGATATTCATGAAATTCAACTTTTTGTAGCTTTTACTAGATACTAGCCATGACTTTTAAATTTATAGGTAAAATTTCGCATAAGTTTTCTGATTCAAAATTTAAAATTTAAAATAGTCAATTCAATCAAGTCTTAATTTACTTTTAATTTATAAATCATAATTTTAAAACCAATTTAAACAGGCTCTTAATATTTATATATACATTGAGTTTGTAGCGCCTAAATTGGACAACCAATCTGAATAGTAGTTGATTGTGTAAGTACCAAACATAAATTATATCCTTTTCATACGAAATATTATATTTATAGCTTCTTATCTCATTGGCCTAAAGGATATTGAGTTTAACTAATATTTATTGTCGTGGAAATTTTATTTGTATACGAACAGTGAATACATTATTTTCTTAAAATCATTTCCTTAATTATTTACCCCTTTTCTTTTCACTGTTTAATCTTAAGACTAATTGTTTTCCTTGCTACCGTCAATTTTTTTAAAATTATTTTAAAAAAGTTTTGCAGCGGCAACTAACAAATATTTTTGATATATATATATATATATATATATGTATATGTAACACAAAACGAGAAACGAAATTGAAAGCGGAGGGTTATGTGACTAGTGGATAGAATTATTTTTTTAAAAATAAAATAACATCTAAATTAGAATTGGAAAGGGGGATGAAGTAAAAAATAGTTACTTTTAAAAGAAATTTAAACAAAACAAAAAATGGGTCCGGGGGTGGGGTGTGGAGGGAGAGGAAGTGATGGAGTGGGGTAAGAAGAATATTTTACTTTTTTATTTTATAAAAAAATAATATTTTTTTGGATAATAATTTTAATCTTTAATTTTAATTAATACTAATAATTTATTTAATTTTTGTCAAAGTGAAATGTTTTGTCCATGTTGAGTGTGATGTGACAATTTTTTAAAATAAAAGAGAGAGTCTATTACACACATCATGATGAGAGTAGTATAAAAGAGAGAGGTGTGTTTCTCAAACTAAGAAGTGATAGTTTAGGTATGAAACTCACACTCTCAATAGTTTAGGTATGAAACTCAAAAAAGATGTATAGTTTAGCTGTGTTATTGAAACTTACCTCTTAATTTTTTAATAAAATATTTATTTTTTTCAAAATAAGTACTTTTGATCTTATAACAATAATGCGGCTTTTAACCATGGTTATAGTTATACGGGTTAGGTTATCTATAGAAAAGTTAAATGTATGGAACAAATCAAATTCAAATCAAACCTATTAATTAGCTAGCGGTTGAGAAGTAATACTTTTTTATATGTACATTGTGAATCTCACGTACTCAATGGTCCTGTAAATCTTAATTTTGGATAAAAGCCACCTGGCTGCTTAGAGATTTAATGATTTTGGATGTATTTGATATTTTCCCTCCGAACACCTTATATTCAGTCTCACTTCTTGCAGTGTCTATCTTCCCCACCCCACACTTTTTCTTTTATTATTGTGTGTTTTAATATATTTATCTAGATTATATATAAATATTTTTAAAATAATATTTTTTATTTACCTACTAAACACATAGGAATTTTATTTTCTTGAGAAACATCTTTCAAAAAGAATATTTTCTTTCGTAACAAATATTCCCTGAACAACCACAAATGTTAATATCAACATTTTGGTTTTAATTGAGTTGAAATGTTTAGAAAGAAAAACAAAGCAGAAATGAAAACTATCAGGCATACAAAAGTACAAAATAGTTAACCAAACAACAATAATTAAGATACCAAAAATGCAAATAATCTTCTAGTCATGATTTTGTGCTGAAAGTTTTTAGATAACTTTTATATGTACTTCAGTCATTTTGTCTTGGGTTTAATAACCTTAGTTAAAAATGTTTGAAGTTAATTAGTCTTGGCACAACAAGGTAAAAGTTCTGTGAAATGCTTGAAATTTTGCCTTTATCTAATTTACAACTTCAGTAAAAATTGTCTGAATTTTTTTTTATGATGACCTTCACAAAGGCACACCTTAGACAAAAATGTTTATAGGTCTAGGTTTTAAATTGTAAAATTTCTGCTCCATATTAGTTGTTCATCTATTTAAAAAATAATTTACCCATAATTTTTTTTTAAAAAAAACTTTACAAACTTATTTACATTTTTTAAAAAGAATTAATTATTATAAGGTTACAAAGAAAAAATAATAATTAATTCTCTCCTGATTTTATAAATTGACAAATAATTTGAGAAAAATATTTTTAAAATATGAACGACTAATATTGAATGAACACTAATAATCAAAGAAATTAAAGAATAATTAAGTAGCCAAATTTTCCGTTCTTATCATCAACTCTACTTGGAGTTGCACTGTTGCAGGCCAATAATGGATATATATTATTATATACTAATGTGCCGATGGGACCATTATTAGACCATAGTTAAAACATGATAATGAAGTACGATGGTTAATTAGTTTTTTTCCCAGTTGCAGTAGGCCTAATTAATATAGTGATATCTCTTTAAATTTGGAATACATTTAATTTAGATACTAGAATCAGGACATGTAACATTTGAACACATGAACAATCGATAAAGTGATCCTATTACAATAGTGAAGTAGAGAGGTGTTTTTAAAGCTATCAATAGTTCGAAAACGAAATTAATAATTCATATCAAATTCAGAAGTGTTTTCAATATTTTTGTCTAAATATCATCTATTCTCAACTTTTAAATTTGAGAGTTCATAAACAATATATGCCCTCTCAGCTTTTAAATTCGTTCAACTTCACCATTATTAACATTGTGAAATTAATTCAATGTCAATTGTCCGTACTATGGACAAACCCTAAATTACATAAATTGAAACAAAAAATTATACAATAAAATTAATTTAGTACTAAAAATAGAGTAAAAATTGAGGGCTGAAACTAACGAACATGGTTAATTAAAATTGAGGAACATCGTATCTCTTTGGCCTAAAAGATATTTGAATACTATATTAATATATATCTACCATTGAAGATAAATACCAACAGGCTAACAACCAAGTTATTTTCATTTTTGTCATGTAATCTTAGCTTGTTAAAGCTAAAAATGAATATTAATCTCTTGACGGGACCGCATGTGTTACTATCCCATAACTAAAATGGAGTCCGAAATTAAAAGAGTAATAAAATTTTTCGAAAATTCCAAAAGGGCAACTAAATTACTTATGAAATCAAAATGACAATAATTTGTAACGGTGTCTAAATCAGAGTTTTTGCCGCAAGACACAGAAATCCATGAGCCGTACAAGGCACATCAACTTTTAATCTTATTAGGCTCAGCCACCGTGAGCCATACAAGGCGCAAGGCAGGCTAATTTTTTTTTTTTAAAAAAGTTTTTATGGTGTTCGGTCCTTAAGGCTACATGTTTGCAAACTCGACCGCTCATTTTTTTTGTTAGATAAATAAAGAAATCTGACTATTTAGTTGAGATGTTAAATCATCCAACTTTAAATTTATCTAAAATGCAGTACCTTTTTTTACAAAAATACAATGTATTTTAGTCGGTTATTTTCTTAAAAAAAATTATGCCTTTTGAGTAGAGGTGTACATGATTGGGTTGATTTGGATTTTTCAAATATCAAACCAAAGTATTTGTGTCGGATTTTTAAATCTATAAACCAAACCAAACTAATAAAACTCAGGTTTTTCAACGTCGAATTTTTTTCGGGTTTTTCAAATTTTCAGGCTTTTTGGATAAAGTATTCATACAAACATATAATTTACTTATACTTCAAATATTTCTTTAGTCCTACCAAAATATAACTATCTAAGGTGTTTCATAAAAAAATAACACAAAATATGATATGAGTAATGACACTAAAATATCCAACAAAAAAAATAATAATAATGAAATTGCGTAAAACAAATATTGCAAATTAACAAGTCATAATGAAGATGATCATAATTTAAAAGTACTAAATCATGCTAAAATAAGTATTAGTTAAATGACTAAATATTCTCCTGTGTTGCCCTAGCCTCCGCCACTCCCCACCCCCTTACCCCTAAAAACTTCCGGCGACAATGGCACCTATGAGGGAAAAGGCTCCTCCACCGTCTTCCAAGCCCACCAAGTCCGGTGGTGGCAAGCAGAAGAAGAAGAAGTGGAGCAAGAGGAGAAGGTGAACAACATGGTTTTGTTCGATAAGGGTACTTACGACAAGCTTATCACTAAAGCACCCAAGTATAAGCTTATCACCCCTTCAGTCCTCTCTGACCGTTTGAGGATTAGTGGATCCCTTGCCAGGAAGGCAATCAGGGAATTGATGGTGTCTGCTCATGCTAGCCAGCAGATTTACACCCGGGCAACCAACACCTAAGGCTTTAATATTTAGACTTTGTTGTTTAATTAGCCTTCATTTTGTTTGAAACACTATGTCGGGTTGGTTTAGTCTCGGTTGTTTTGTTTTTAGTTAAAACCAAATCAATCTAAATATAATTGAGTTTTTTTTTTCAATACAAAACCAAGTCAAACCAACCACTAATCAAGTTTTTTTCTCGATTTGACTCGATTTGGGGTTTGATTCGATTTTCGGTTCGATTTTTTACCCCTACTGTTGAGTTATCAAAATAGGATTTCTATTGACTGTAGTCTGTAAGCTTAATTTGATAATTAATGCAAAAAATTTTAAAAATATTTAAATTGTATATTGTAAGTAATGCACATTTCAACACACGTATGACGCATGCATATTAGGGGTGAAGCTATATAGTTCTTATGACACTTGTTTAAGCTTGGTTTTCTAAAAGAATGTATGGATGTGTCGTTTGTTTAAATATAACGTTTATTTTGTTGATTAGTTAAATTTAATTTATATTATTAAATTTATTGTTAAGTAATAACGTGATTTTTTTTCTGTGTAATGGTTTATTTAGTATGAATGTATGGTCATAATATTATTATTTATTTTTCATTTTGTTTTACTTACTATTTAATAATTGTATTTTATTATTTACTTTTTTTTTTATAGTAAATCTATTTCGTACTCTATTTTTCTGGTGTGTTTATCTTTTTGATTTTTTTGACGTTATGTAATTATCGAAAAAGATACAATTTAATATCGTACGATACAATTTAATATAACATAATATAATATATTATAAAATGATATGTAACAACCATCCAAACAAAGTATAAATATATAGTTTCATCAAAAGTTGTGGTGATAAAGTGGTAAATTTCATAGTGAGGTTTAGATTCGAATTATAACAACGAAGTCACTTTTTAATAAATAATATTTTATACCTTTAATATGAGTTTTTTTAAAAAAAAATTGAACTCAGATTAGCGAAATCTCAGTACGAATATTGAGCATAACAAGTACTCTATAAAAGAAGATCATAAATAAATAGTCCATTTAATGGCAAATTTTATCCTTTTGTCAATACAAAAAAGTCCATGAATAATCTTTTCCGATATTTGGTATTGTATTTTAGTTCTAAATTAAACACCTTTTACCTGATTTGATTACAAATCATATATTACTATATAAGAAGAGTGAATAAAATTCACTCTTCTTTCGACACGTGGCACCAAATAAAAGGAGCCATATATATATATAATATAATGTATAATATAAGTAGTAGATAAGTGTGAAAGTGAGGGTATTTTGGGTATTTAAAAATACCCTCACATTCACACTTATCTACTAAAAATATATATTTATAAGTAGTAGATTTAAATATATTTAAAAATAATATAAGTAATACTATACTTAGTATGCTTAAAATAGTAAAAACTAGATAAAAAGTACTACATATCATATTACAATAATTAACAATTATTTGACACTTTCAATTCTATCGATGCCATATAAATTAGGATAAAAAAGGTAACATTTATATTCAAAAATAATATAAGTAATACTATACATTACAATAATTAATAGCTTAAATATTTAAAAGTTATATAAAATATTTAATTGACTCTCTAAATTCTATTGGTACCACATAAAATGGATTATATGATAAACATATATTGTTTGAAATTGACGAAAAAGAAACTATAAATTACAATAATTAACAAATAAATTGTCGGCTCCAAAAAATCTATCAATTAAGAACATATATTGTTTCAATTAATTGACGAAAAAGAAACTATAAATTACAATAATTAACAAAAAAATTCTCTTGACTCCAACAAATCTATCAATTAATGCCACATAAATTGGGACATGGAAAATAACATATATTCTTTAAAAATTAAGTTCAAAATGTACTATAAAATACAATAATTAACAACTTAATATAGTAAAGAGACATATAAAAAAGGGTTAATATTTGAAATTTTGCATGTGCCACGTAAATTAGAACAAAGAGAGTAATAAATATTATTTTCAAAATTCTGTAAAAAAAAGGTACTACAAATCACAATAGCTAACAATTTAAAATATTTTTAGAATCATATAAAAATTTCAATAACTTCTCAAATTTCATAATATATGACATAAGAAGAGGGAATAACCAATATATTTATAAAAAGAAATGACATATAAAATGAAATGGAGAGAGTATTAGTTTTTGAAAATGGAAAAGGACAAAACACATATAAAATTAAAAGACATATAAAAAAACGTTGGTTTAACTCTCAAACATAAAAAGTAACATATGTTATTAAAAACTTTAATAAAAAGTACTATAATTTACAATAAATAATAACTTAAAATATCTACAAGACAACAAAAAAAAAGACTAATTTTTGTACTGCTTGTGTCACATAAATTAGGATTGGGATGATTTTAAAATTTTAATTTTGGTTATACATTATAAAATAGCCGAAAAATTGAATGATATAATTTTTTTAAAAATAACCGAATGAATCGTCCTATTGATAACCCTAATGTTACTTCTACTCTGTTTATTTTTACTTAAATTTAGAAAGATATGTTTCATTTCTACCCTCAATCTTATCGCTACATTTATTTCCTATTTGAAATTGAAATTAAAAAGACAAATGGCAAATAAGTTTTTATATTAGCTGACTTATGAGCAAAATATATTATAACAATCTTTAGTAATTTTATAACAATACATAAACTATACTCTCTCCGTCCCATATTAGATGGGCACTTCCAACTTTACACGGTGATTAAGAAATCATTAATACATTGGAAGACTTCACCATTTTGCCCTTTGTTTATATTAATGCACATTGAAATGAGTTACAAAAAATACACATACAATATAGGAATGGTCATATTAATTGTAGGGGTAAAATGGAAAAGAATTAATTAATTCTATCCTAATTTAATAAGTGCTCAAATAATATGAAAAAAAAAAATTTAGTAAGATTCTCATCTAATATGGGACGGAGAGAGTAACAATATAACTTTATTAATGTTGGGCCCGGGCAACGCCCGGGCTTTCTTTACTAGTATATATAAAACATCGAATAAAAAATACTACTCATTCACAAATAACAACACTATTTTCTAGTGAATTGGATGGACAAACGTGTCCTCTGTGAGACCATAAAGTCTACCAAGAATTATTTTTTTAGAGTAATAAATACATACTTGACACTACTATCATGGCAGGGTGGTCAATATTATGTTTTAATGACTATGGGTCCGAGTTAATTTACGTGTACTTCAATTATTTTATTGACTATCTATATCTCCATCAGTATAAGCAACAATTGCTCTTTCCGTCCATTTTACTTGTCTACTATACTAAAAATAATTGTCCAACAATACTTGTCCAATTTAGAAAATCATGGGATAATTTACCTTTTCATATTTATTTTATCCTTGCTATTAAATACTATTCAATATCTAATATATTTCTCAAAGCATTAAATCTAATATATTCAAAGGATAATGAAGTAATATTATCCCTATTATTTATTGTTTCTTAAGGTGTGTACAGGGGCGGAGCTACATCCTAGTAAGGGTGGTCAGATGAACACCCTTCGTCGGAAAATTATATCGGGTATATAGGCAAAATAGAGTCTAATATGTGGATATTTATTAATTGAACACTCTTTGAAAAAGCAAAGGCAGATGCTCCAGTGATAGGCACACTCGTTCACCTCATGGAGGTCTGGGGTTCGATTCCCACTAGCTGTATTTATAATACAAATCTCTTTTTAAACAAAAAAACACAGAAAATTTTGTGCAGGTTACTCATCGGTAAAAAAAAAAATGCTTTGTGTATCCACTACGCTAAAAAAAATGTATCGACTGTTTAAAGGTTGAACACCCTTGGCGAAATTTCTGGCTCCGCCACTGGGTGTGTACCAAGTCAATAGTGAACAACTATTGTTAGACAGAGAGAGCAGTGAATCAAAAAAAATCACCTACTAGTACTTTTGCTTTCGTTATAAATTTTGAGTTTGATACTTGAGAATAGAAAATTTCTTTTATAAAGAGCGGTTTACATCCTCTAATGTGCTTATCCGGAGGATATTATGTTTAAAGTGTTGTGATTTCAAAATATTTAAGTGTTCAATTGACTGTGTAGGAATCGGAATGATAATCAAGTACAAAGATCTCCTTGATCATTCCACCTGAAATTTAACTGTTTGTTCTTAGCAAATATGAAGTAGTCTCACAAACACAAGAAATGAATTATAACGAGTAAAGTAGTAGAATCGAATGAACATATAATTTGGAAATCTTTCAACAGCTTATTTTAAGTCATGTAGAGAATATTCTATATATTCTGATTCTCATAATGGGATAAACTTGGCACCTTAGTTGAGCCAATATTACATACTGTCCAAAAGAAAATTAAATTATATAACTTCACAACATATATATTATGATCTAGTAATTCACTGTAAGGTAAAAAATGAATTTGAAAAATTAACAACATGACAAACATCTAGCAAATTGGAAGAGGAGCACCATTCCAGCTCTTGAGACATTCCAACAATGGATCAATGATTTGTCCATTGCAAAATGCTGTGAACCTTGTCAATCTCCTCACCAGGCGATCGAACTTTTTCACCTGTCAATAGTTCTGTTCCAACTTCTTTCCTTACAAACCTGTATAATGGATATGATCTGCATTCTGTTATCCTGTTAGGATTTACAGGGTTGCCACTTCCAAGCACAACTCTTGCACTCTCAACTTCTTTAGGCAACACAGCCTTCAATTCGTCCTCGGAAAGCTACAATCTTTTGGAAGATTGAGCTGTTCACATTCGACTCACTTTCACCATTTTCATGCATGATCAACAAGAACTTGTCTCAGCTTCTGCATCAAAGGGTAGGTGGAGCTGCAGGGGTCATCAGCATAGGTAAACAAGTATTCCCTTTCCACACTGTAGCAATTCCTTTTCACAGAATCTTGCTGGATGAAGTTCACCATTAGCACCCATTGTCAAAGTCTTTTTGGCTACTTGGCTTACGGTGTTCTTGACAGCATTCTCAAGTTCTCCTCCAAATGCCTCAAGTCGATAGCCTGGCAAAGCGCCACGAGATAGGTTGATGACATTAGCTTCAAGATGTCCACAGCCTCAGCAGTTTTCCCTTGCTGAGATTAAGCCTAAGGAATTCACATCTTGGTTGTGTTGCTCAGCACTTTGGACATGGTTAGTCACTGGATTTGCCAAGAATTGAAGCTCCGAGCAGTAAGAAGCCATCGCGATTTCAGCTCCTTTGAAACCATAGTCCAAGCTTGGATTCCTTCCTGCTGTGAGATTAGATGGCAATCCATTGTTGTAATAGTCGTTGACAAGCTCCGAAAATTGGGGCAAACATCAATTTTCCAATTGATGCAAGGGCCAATCTTGTATTATCCATGGAGACACCAATAGGGGTTCCTTGGAAATTGCCACCATGTAAGGCCTTGTTTCTTGAAACGTCGATCAATGGATTGTCGTTCACTGAGTTGATCTCCCTCTCGATCATTTTAGTTGCAGCACGGGATGACTTCAATTTGAGGGCCAAGCCACTGTGGAGATGTTCGGAGAGCATAACGATCTTGCTTTGGTTTTTGAAGAGGATCCATTTCATGGAGCTTCTGAGCTTCCTTGACATAAGAGCTTCCATCCAAAATGTGTTCCATAATAGCAGCAGCCTCAATCTGACCAGGGTGATGCTTCAACTTGTGTGTCAAATAGTCTGTGAATTCGGGCTTTCCGTTCATTACTTCAGCGAAAATCGCTGATAAGACTTCAGACATAACAACAAGAATGTTGGAATCAAACAGGACCATTGATGCCATACCAGAACCAACTGCTGTACCATTCACAAGTGCAAGTCCTTCCTTAGGCTGCAACTCGAAAAATCCACCACTAACACCAGCCACACGGAACGCTTCCTCAGCATTAAGCTTCTCACCATTAGGTCCAACAGCCTTGGAATTAGGCCTGCCAGTGAGCAAACCAGCAATGTATGACAACGGGACAAGATCACCCGAGGCAGTGATCGTACCACGGAGGGGCAAACACGGGGTGATGTTGCTGTTAATCAACTTAGTAATTGCTTCCAAGATTTCAAATCTAATGCCAGAGTAGCCTTGAAGCAGAGTGTTGATCCTAACAAGCATGGCTGCCCTTGTTGCTGAATGTGGCAAAGTGTGAGATGATTCTGTTCCATTTCCAAAAACTCCAGCATTCAAGAACCTGAAGAAAAAAAGTCATAATTCATCAAGATCACATTTTTAGCTGAAATTCGACTAACATGTATCATCAAGTAGAGCGTATGATGTTGATATCACATTGTACATACAAAGTCAAAATTAGTTTTACATATACATACTATAAAACGAAGCATCCATCATTAGAGCACCAACCATATACACACTTAAACGTGTTGTTTTTAATTTGAGATAATGCAATTAATAGAACTTGTTACTTAGCATGCTTTCATCTAATTTAACATCAACTACAATTCAGAATGTTTTAGCTAGTAAACAAGAAAAATAAAAATGTGTTTCATCTTCAAAAGTATTAAAAAAAATTTGTTTCAATAGAGTCTATGATGTCTATGGCCCAAGGTGGACCACTCAAGGTAGTCAATAAGAAAAAATGTAAAAAATTCTTTGCGTTATTAAGTGTATATAAAAAAAAGTTTACCTAATAAGTTCCTTTTGAAGGGCACCACCATTTTTTGTTCTTCTATGAGATGTTGCACCAAATCCAGTAGTAACACCATAACTATCTGTACCTTTACTCATACTATCCATAACCCAATCACTACTAGCTTTCACACCAGCCCTTGCACTTTCAGAAAGTTCCACTTTGACTCCATTACTTTTGTTATCAGCATTTGCAATGGATGCAACTTGTGCAACTGTCAAAGTTTCACCCCCAAGTTTCACAATTGGCTTTCTAAATTCATCCACCATCTTTTTCACTTCATCCAAATGACTCCCTCTTAAAGATTCAGCAGCCATTTCCCAATTCAATGGATCATCAACATTAATTGATTTCTTGCATAATTCCATGGCTACAACTTCTCCATTAACATGTCCATTTTGTGCCATTGGATCAAGAAAATGGTTAGATTTGTAATGGATAAATTTTAGTGAAGGGAAAATGGCTAGAGTTTATTTTTATAAAAAAATGTAGTGAACTTGTAAAACTTTTTTTTTTGGTTATGGTTGATGGAATATGTGGTGAGTATATATATATAGAGGGGAGCTAATGATGGTAGGTAAGCAAAACATGTGAGGGGCTTGCCAAGAAAAGACTAAAATAGTGGTTGTTGGAAGAACAATTATGGCCATTGATTTTAATTATGATTAACGGTTGAGATTTGAGGATGACGTAGGTAATTCATGCAACATGAATAAAATAAAATAAAATAAAATTGGGGGTTGGTGGATTGTTGGGAGAAAATGAGGGGCTAAATTGCAATCTTTACATCTTAATATAGATGTAAATTGTAATAAATAAAGAATTATCTAAAAAATTTAATTTGTCTAAATCATTTTAATTAATGAAGTAGCAAAATTTAAATTCATAAAAGCTAGTATAAGAGCACTTTATGAATTAGAACGCCTTAGTTATGAGTTAGAGTTGTTTATAGTATTATTTTTTGACTGAGCACAAGGATCAAACAAGAACGCCTCCACAAAAGTTCAAGCCCCCCATTTATATTAAACGTGGATTTCTCATTTTAGGTGGAATCTCACTTTAATATATTTAAATAAATAAATACTCCCTCGATCCCTTATGGACACTTTTCATTTTTCGAGAGTCAAACAATTTAAGTTTAACTGGGAATTTACGCATGTAATCTTCAATTTTTTTGAAATGAAATTTATATATTTGTAAACTACGTAAAAATACTATAAATCACAATAATTGACGATTCAAATTTAAAAGATCTATGAAAAATTTATGATCAAAGATAAACTTGTTTAAATCTCGAAGTTCGAAAAGTGTGAGATAATTATAGTTTAAATAAATCCACACAAATAAGATTGAAATAATTTGTGGTATTTCAATATTATTTAATAGTATCACATGAATCTATAAACCAATTTATTATAAGTTACGAAAAAAATATTTAATTCTGAATTTATCCTATATGAAAGAAATATATTTTATTTATATTTTTAGTAGTAGCAAAATATCAATCCGTCAAATATCAAATACAAGTCAAATTTAACAACTAGTAGTATAAATTCAGTCAATTTTTCCTCTTGTTTTTTTTAAAAATAATAATAATTTAAATTTGACTTTTTAAAATAGGCTAGGAAGGTTGATAGAAAATTCATGATTTTGACTAGGCTACACTTGAAGAAATAAGATGAAAATTTATTTATGATGAAGCAAGTGGGTACACTTTTGTTAGGTTTGTCCAATGTAATATCCATTAACTAATTAAAATATGCTTCAAATTGCATGCATACTTGAGTGTTCACCTCCACATTATTAGATTAATTAGTCAAAAAAAGTTTTAATTATTTAGTATTTGATATTTACTAATTTAATTAATTTAGGTTTTTATTGTATAAGATCATTTATGAGTGTAATATCAGTTATTACAAATATTAGACGACAGTTTAATATCTTATCAATTAAAATTTTGAGTTTAATATTATATTAAATGACAATTTTGTAAGAGTTATATATATTTTACACCATTTTTTCAAAATATGGACATAATCTATAGTCACCTACAAAAAGAAGAAGCAATATTTGTGTCTTTATCATACTTAAAATCGAAACATTTGATTAAGCATGTAAGGATCTATTCCAATTTAACATGACCTAAAATGGTCGTTTTATTCGATATATGTGGTCTGCTTGTAAACGTGTTATAATTAACTAATTAAAGTTATTTATTCAATGAATAGTTTGATGTACAAAATATTTTTGTGAGTATTATTAAGAGAAAAATAAATCGCACTAAAAAAAGTATAATATAGATAATCTATTCTAAGACAAATATTAGAGACTTCTATTACAATTTGAATTTGTGATCACTAGATTACACGATGACAACTTTATATATTTGAATATAAATTTAATTACCTAACTCTAGACCTCTATAGTCTATAGTCATATTATATAATTACGTGTCTAAAAGGAGCACACTATTTTCTAATAAGAACTGGATGGACAAACGTGTCCTAGACCAGACCATAAATCCTACCAAGAATATTATTTTAGAGCAATAAATACATACTACTAACATGGCAGGGTGGTTGAAATGATGTTATAATGATTGTGGGCCTAAGTTAATTTGATTATTATTTCATCGGATATCTAATATCTCTTATTAATATAAATCTGGATAACTATGGGCTATATTTACTAAAACTTAGACAAATCGATGAAAGGAATTACTTAATATAATTTGCTTTTGCTGAGATTTAAATAAGGCGATTAAGATTTATGTATAAAATATTGTGCTCGAGGTTTGAAAATAAAAACTTTCTTGATAGAGTTTTACATATCTTGTAGTGTGCTTAACGAAAGACAAATATGTTAATCTAGCCTGAGGATGAAAGTAGAAATTTAGCTATGAATTCGATCAAATTCAAAATTTAAAAAATTAAAATTATAGTTTCCTTTTGAACAGGACAACTAGCTAAATTTTGATACCGAATAACAAAGAGAAAAAATAATACAAATAAATACATTCAATGATGCAAAGTAGATATATATACATATCATCATTTTCGTTGGTGATCTAACTTAGAATTAAAAAAGAAATAACTAAACACATGAATAAATAATTATTATTAATATATTTTTTAAAAACACTTCTTTAAATCTTATTTAATTAAGAAACATTCTATCTAGGCTAGATTTTTTCTTTTATCCTGTTGAGTCAAATCAATATTTATAATGCATGGCCTATACATGTGTATGATTTAGTCATTTCAATGGTGATTGTTGTTAACAAATAAAAGATATTCTGATCTAGTAATTAAATATTAAATTTTTCGATTAAAATCCAGATTATGAATACTATAAAGTGTCTTTAATAAAAAGCTTTTTATTTTTAAAATATAACTTTTTGATACAAATTCAAATTAATTAAAATTAAGAAATTTGTATGAATATGCCCATTATTATATATTGGTTTTGAATGGCTGGCGGAGGACCTGACAGTCAATCTTCTATTTTTCATAGTCAAACTTAAACTTATTTTTGTTTTTTCCCTAAAATCCTGTTATACTATTAATTTTTATTTTATTTTCTAAATAGTTGTTGCGTTTTTTTATGAAACACAACTACTTTGTTGAAAAAGTCCACCATTTTAGTTTCAATAGTTGACAACAAGGATAATGTTATCCACATGGGTTGTTGTGCACTGGTCGGAGTGCTTCATCCTTAATCAGAGGTCTCGGGTTAGAGCCCTAAGTATGGAGAAAATCATGTTGGGAGCACCACCCCCAATGGCCCTACAGAGGTGTGATCCGAATTTAGTCGGAGCTCTAATGTGGACTCCAAACACCGGGTGGGAAACCAAAAAAAAAAGAAGGATAATGTTAACACTAGACAGTCTTTGTTAGTTGTCAAACTTTTGGTTGTATGAGCGGATTGTTCTTCGTTGTTACGTGTACTAGTCCACCGTGCTATAAGGGACCGGTTGATATTATCTTAGGAATGCGAGTAAAGTAAAGACACAAAAAGTTTTACGTGGAAATCTCCTTGCTCAAGGGAGAAAAACCACGACATGTCTCACGAGATTTTTCAACTGTTTTCACTATTTCAAGCAACAAGTGAATAATGACTCCAGACACTCATAGATCAAGCTCTTGATCTTACAAACCTGTAATAACTCTATTACTCCCTCTGCTTAAAAAATAATGACATCTTTTCCTTTTTAGTCTGTTTCAAAAAAATGTCCTCTTTCTTTTTTTGGTAATATTTTAGTTTCAACTTTTCACGTGGCATGTTTAAGACTACAAGATTAAAGGACAATTTTGTATATTTGACATAACTTTAATTTAGGACCACAAGATTCAAAAGTAATATTTATTTTCTTAAACTCTGTGTCAAGTCAAACTAGACCATTCTTTGTGAAACGGAGGAAGTACAAGAAGAGCCAAAGCAATACCTCTATTGTCCACTATGTTAGCTAACTCTAGTCAACATAGACTTCAACAATACTTCACACAACTAACTCTAGTCAACATAGACTTCAACAATACTTCACACAACTAACTCTAGCTATGTTTATCATTTGACCACTGATTGAGAAAACAATATAAGTTCCTTTATATCCTAGGATTAGATCTTACAATGTTAAGACTCACAACACAACTTTAAAACGGACAACTAAAAGACACTCTTGATAGCTCTATCAGGTCCCTTGTTATTCTTGAAAGCTTGAGTTCTTCAAAGACAAAAATTTGCTTTATGTAAAAATGCTTTGAATCCCTAACTAGGTTGTTTCACATCAAGAGAGATATATTACCCTTGAAACAAAACAATCTAGTGCTCTCTGATTGGCTGAGTACGTTTTCCTAGCTCGTTGTTGGTGCTCACCAATCGTGTCAGAGAAAACAACTTTTACAACTATTCCACAATTGACTTCAATTATCAGCATCAGATACGGGACAAGATTACATGTTTGTGAGTATCATCAAAACTTCAAATCCTAACAATAATTAAAAGAAATAATAGGTACCTATACACGTATCTAACAAACATATTCTTTGTGAGTTTACTTATTATATTTCGACATATTTTGATGTTGAATACACATATTTGTCATTGAAATATGTTAAACAATATGTAGTTGTAAGTTAAGTTTCAAGTTTTAGTTATTATATTAAAATTATTTGATTCAGTGTAAACATCAAATGCGAACAATAC
>NW_026019950.1:3421855-3432702 GCF_900185275.1 Solanum verrucosum | reverse complement strand
TTTTTCAGCTTCAGAAACCTGTCCAAGCTTCCTTTAACATGCATTTCAGCTTGCACACTTTCCAACGACAGTCAAGGCTTGACTCGAAGCAATCGAACTCAAAGATATGCAAAGAGGGGAGTCCAAAAGCACTCGGATTGGTGTCATATGTAAAAGAAGTAACGAAAGAAAAGAAAAAAAAATTGAAATTAATACGAATAGGAAGTAAGTAGCATTCAAGGTTCATTAACAAACAAATTTGTTACTACAAATAAGGAAAAATTTGCAATCAAGAATTTACCAAAATGTCAAAGGACCCTATTGGAAAGCATATAGATAACCCATTTATGCATGCAATCTAGAATATGCTCAAACTGACCAAAACTAATCAACTACTTAAATGCACATAGTAGGCAACAATAATCAAATCATAGGATGAGCTTAAGGGTTAGAATAATAAGAGATCATGGACAACCAAGATTAAATAAATAAAAATAAAATTAAGTAAAGAAAAATGATAATCACATGCTACTCCTAATGTCATCTCTAGGACATGCTGGGAGGAAGGGAGGGCATGCCACTATGCCTTTTGCAGAAGTCGAATAACAATCCAACTTCAAAACTTAACAGAAGAAAACTCTAATGCTTGCCCTAGCTTTGTCCTCAAGAGGGCATAGAATAGATTTGTATAGAAACTAAATAAAGTGCTAAATTATCATCCAAATTCTAACTACAACCAACGAGATCATCAAAGATAAGATCACTTTGAAAAAATGCTTAAGCCATGACTACAATGATTCAAAGAAGGACAAGCATCACACCACATTATTCAAGCAAAAGTGTTCCTTCAAACAAATACTTTCAACTGTTCATATTACAACATGTACTAGTCTGAACAAATTTCAAAAGACATAGAGCATTAAAAAAGGTTTTTTTTTTTTTTTGCTGTAACTTTGAAAATTAGAGAATAAAGACACACTTGAAGCTTAAACACAATATAAATGAATAATACAGATGCAATAACACTCAAGTAAAGATTCGAGAAGGAAAATGCCAAACGCCATCAATAGTAGGACCTGTTAGTAAAGCTCGGACTTACAACACATTATACCGAAATAGAATGTAAGGAGAGGCGGAATTACCTTCTTCGGAGCAGCGTTCCGGGACAGATACGAGCTTGATTTCGACCTCTCTGCCACACGAATTCAAAGCTAGAACAACGCACCAAGAGAATCCAAATGAAACCCGAATAATAAACTTTCTGAAACTCTTGAACTAGAGAGTCTTCCAATAATTTTTCAAAATATAAAGTCGACTATTTCAAACCTTTGTAAGCTATATTTCATGGGTAAATTCTGGCCAACCTATATCTCTTCTAAATTAATTTTTTTCTCCCAAAAAATCTAACCCCTGTCTCTAACGTTCTCTCTCCCTTCAATAGTGAATAATAAGTGTTTATGTAGAAGGAAAATTAGGGCAAATTTTGGGGGGAATTCGGGTGAAATAATCGGATTCAAAAGCCCATTTCAAAAATTCAAATTCAAAATTCTTTCACCATTTCGGTTAAACACCCTTTTCCTTGAGGTTTCACCCCATTCCGGAAGAGGAAATGGGGCAGACGCATGCTTCTGCTACTGTACGATTTGAGGGGAGAAGACAGAGGAAACGTAGCAGACTGCTTTCCGTCTATGTCCGTTTGAAATCGCTTGAAAAAATCAACGTTGTTGTTGCTTTCCATTTGATCGCTGTTAGCGTCTGGAAAGTTGCTCTGTTTTGGTCTCTATCTGCTGATGAATGTTGCTTGTGGAAATTTCACGTTGGGTCCTCTTTTGGACAAGGATTTGGGCCGGGTCAAAGGTTATTGGGCTGGTCTGGATGGGTATTATATTGTTGGCTTTTGGTGGGTTATAGAATTGTTAGGAATTGGGAATGGGTCTCGGCTGAATTGGAAAACAAAAGGGGATGGGTTTTGGTATAGAATTGGGCCAACTTGGTCTCAAATTTGAGTTAGGGTGAGGGAATAAATGACTAGAATTGGAATAAAGGGTTAGGTAGATGAATTAACAATCTAGCCAAATTGAATTAGTTTAGTTAATTCGGCTAGTAACTAAATAAGACGAATTAATATAAATTAATTAATGAGTTTCTTAATGTTAACGAAATAAAATAAATAATTTGATTATAAACTAATTAACATAAACTACCGCCAAAACTTAAAGAACGTAAATCAACAAAATGCACTTTTCAAATCAACAAAATAAAATAACATAAAATAAGAATAATTAAACTAATAAACTAAATAACTTATAAGTATTTTAAACCAAATTAATTTAATTGAATATTTAATTAAACCATACTCTTTTTTGAGACGATTTTTGAATATTCATAAAATATGGTAATTATATACATAACACGTATATTATTTAAAAATTATAAATAAGTGATAAACTATTTAAAATGACTTGAAAATATTTTTATTTAATTTTTTTTATATATATATATATATATATTTATTTTTATTTTTTATATTTTTTTATAATTTTCTAAAACTAATTATTCGAAATCGTTTGAAATTTAAGAAGCTCGATGATTAATTTACATCGGGGAGGGTCAAAATTGGGTGTCAACAGTCGCAATTTGAAATAAGGAAAAACTATCTAACTAAACATACATCTCTACCATATATACTAATATTATCTCTACTTTCAAACAATTACATCTATTACCACTTTTAATATTTTATACCTTATATTTTAAAATATAATATTAGATACACAAATTCCTTAAAACTAGAATTGATTAATTATCTTTACATTTAAACACCAAAATTAATAATCCAATTATAATTAATATTTGTTCTCTCTCATCAAGTTTCCCTTTGCCATGTCTCCAGAACTTGATAAAATTATTTCATTATGTATCTAGTTTAATTTTCATATGTATCTAATTGTAATTTCAACGTATCTAAACTTTATGAATTGTATTTGATTTTAGTCCGCCTTGATTTTAATTGCCCTATGTATCTAGTGTTTTTTTTTCCTATATCTCATTTAATATTTTTATGTATCTATCTTTTTGTTAATGTATCTAAACTTCCAATGTCTTGTATCTACTTCTATTAATGTACTTAAATCGTTAATGTGTTGTATCTCATTTTTATGTTAATGTATCTGGCGTGCATATGCCTCTCTGGTTATATTTAGTATGTTTATTAATATAGTTGATATAATAGCTTTATGTATCTGATTATTTTATGTTAAGCTTTCATTGTCTTTATATCTCAAATTATTTTTGCAGCACTAACACTTACAATTTCAAAACGAAAAGATGATGATTTGGCTAAAAAAATAACTTCACCATCATGGTTACAATTCGAAATGAAGATTAGGAATCGAGATTCAAAGAAAGAAAATCGAATTAATAGGAAGAAGAATATTTATACACTTTTTGTGTTTCTGGAAAAGAAATGAACGAATTTATATATATGTATCTGAAGTAGCATTACATGTAGTTTCGGTTCTAACTTCAACTCCAATCGAGCAATTGATGTATCTCGCTCAAAAGATATTTCACCATTATTACTACATTTAAAATTTTGATCTTTAGTTGTTATGCATAATGAATATAACCCGCAATCAAATTTACATCTTTTAAATTTCATAAAATATCTCACTTCAAATTTCCATTATTATAATCAAATTGTCTTCCATCATACATCTGATCTCAATACTTTTACGTGTACACTCAATTCATAGTGTTATGAAATCTGACAATGTTAAAGCCATGGACAAATTCAGTGTGTTTTGATTTGATTGATTTTTTGGTGGTATGCAATATTATTTTAGCAGTAATAATACTGACTCTGTGTTATTCCTTTCGAGGAGGAATTGACATAGAGTGGGAGTAGATGGGGTGCCAAGGAGCACCTCCTGGGTTGGCTTAACAAAGCATCACTCCCTGTTTGATGGCCCAGAAACGTTGTCAAGATCAGAAATCAGTGTCGGCAAGTTGTGCGCTATTAAATTGTATTCCATCAATTTTTTATTTTTTATTCGATTTCAGAGAGCCATGAATCCTCCGAATGCCTCAATAATACTGTGATATTGATCATTTGAAAAAAAAATCTCGAAACTTGAGGATACTCAGAAAGGTATTGATGAAGAAGATGAAGTTTACAGTTTCAGAAATACTAAGGTTTATGACTTTTATATTTTAGTAAAACTGGTAATAGTTGATTTGGAAGAATCCTCTATATTCATTTTGGTTGTTAATTTCCATCATTTACTCCTTTAATTAAGGAAATAAGTTACAACATTTAATTCAAAAGTAATGAAATAGTGTATCTTGATTTTTAAATATGATGGATACATGTATCTGACGGGCCATGATACATGTATTCGAAAGCCAAAAAATGGTATATAAAGTAATATAAAAAACTAACGGGAATACTAGTAATTAGGATCTAAAATAGTGGGATTTATGTAGTTTGCTCTTGAAATAATGTACTAACAAATTTGCGGGCCGACTCAACAAGATTGGATGCCTAAAGTGAAATTTAAGAGAGGGGCCCTATTTCTTTTTTATCATATATACTTTTATTTAAAATCTACTTTTCTAACTTTTTTAGATGCGACGTCATTAGTTATTGTTTTATAATCGATTAATTTTAATAATGTCTTTCAAATTGATAATGTAGCTAATCCTTTAAATCTCTCTTGAGACATTGTTAATCTTAAAATAAGATTTAATCAACTTCAGTTTCGAAAAACTTCTTTCGATTGAGGCAACAATTACAAGAACGGTTAACATTGTTTTATAAGCAATATGCATATTTGGAAAATAATCAAGTCTTTTTATTTGATTGAGTATTTTCATTAGATCATTATCTTCTACTTATATTATTTCTATTAACATTTTAAATTCAAAAAATAAATCTAAATCATGAATATTAGAATAACTATTATGTGTTAAAGATAGTTAACAATTCATCTAGTGATCTCAATTTATCACTAAATAACAAATCAAAAATATTTTCATATGCTTCCATTGATTCAAATCTATTTTAAAGTGAAAAAATAGCTTGATTAAGGGATTTTATGATTTTGTTATCAATATTTTCATCAAATTGTGTCTTACGAAATTCAGGTTCTATATTCATATCATGTGCAATTTCCTTAGTAGAAATCATAACACTCATAGTACATATATTTTTTTAAAAAAAATAATATTTATACGTATTTTTTGCCTAAAATATGGGGCCCCCCAAAATATGGAGCTCCAAGCGGTGATTTTAGTGACCTAGGGGTTAAGACCGCCCCGCAAATTTGGGACGGTTTTATTCTCAAACCTCCAAAAAAGAGATGAGGCCTTAATAGCTATCCTCATTTCAAGTTCAACTTTCGAGGCTAGCAGTCCATTCCCTTAATCCGTATTATTTATAAGAATTTGACTTCACGAGAAATTGATGAACGTATACATATATTGTAAAATAAGAAATTTGAAAGATTTTATTGGAATTGTTTATTTGAATATCTTCAGAGAAGTAAAAAATCCTCTATCATTTATTCCATTTCATCCTATACAATATCAGATCAAATAAAATCTATCGAGCGAAAATAAATTGATTAACTAACGAGATTGAATAAGCTATAAGAATAAATTTATAATAAAATGAACAAAACATTATGTCAAAAAAATTAAGGAATCTTTTAATTTTGACTTTAGACCACCCTTATGCTATTACAATATTATCTATAAGTTGACAAATCTTAAATGGGATTTCATATCTTATTTTTATATGTATTTATAGTGCACGTATAACGTATTATACACTATATATAACAGTAATTTCACGAATAAAAGTCATAACAATCTTTATTACTCCATTACATTATCAACACTACTAGAAGACATACTCTTCCTTATTTCTTCACTGATACAAACTATATACAGTGAATCACACACATATTATATATACTTAGTACCATAGTATAAAATATTAATAATTCTAGACCTTATGAAATGTAACTTTGAGAGGTGGATCTCTACCAACAAACAAAACCCTTTTTCCATTTTCCTCAAGTATACCTATTTCTCCACAAAACGGTCTACATATCTCACAAACAACAGGACAATACACAAGTTTGTAAGCATCCTCGTACTTGTCAATATTAAACCAATTCCCTAAAGTTTCACGACCAGGATTTCCTTCTACTCCGCCAATCGTAACCAAATAACGTTCTGGAATTAATTCAGTATTAATTCTCCATACTGTGAAAGAATCAGATATTACCATAGACGTAAATTTTACGTTCATATCAATCGATAATCTAACGGTATTTTCTTTAGGATCCACTGGTGAAAATTGAACGTTAACGCCGATTACAGATTCATCGGCGTTTTGGCTTACAACCAGCGGGTTGGTCCGGTTCCTAATGGATGCAACTTGAAGTCCACCACCGTTGCCCCGATCCGCTGGAAGGATGTAATAATTCACTCCTCTACGGACAGCGTTACCGGAAACATCGAGTACTGGTTCAGCAACGTCTTGAGCTTTTACGAGGAAAAATGTCGTTGATAATAATGTGACAAGAAGAAAAGGTACTATGAAACGTGTGATGTTAATAACTTTCATTGTTGTAGTCGATAAATTATGTGAATGGATATAATGAAATTAACGAAGAAGAGCTATTTATAGAGTAGAAATGAACGATGAAGGTTTGAATATTCTATGTTAGTTTGAAAATTATAATATAGAATTGACTATCAATTTTCTAGCCGTTTAGTCATAATTAAATTATGTATATATGGTTTGACATTTTCTCTGTGTAACCTATGTGTGCCTTAAATATTTACACATTAAACAGTGGGAAAACAATTATAAATCCATCTATAATCTTTGAACTTCTTGTACATATTTGAATAATTGTATCACAAGCATTTTCAAATGTTCAACTATATAGTGTATATATATATATATGTTTATGGATGGACAAAGTAAGAGACGTAAGCTTCTTGTACATGTATACTTAGGATAAGATGAACTCTTAAATTTGACAAATCAATTATGTTTTTAGAATTATATATTTTTATCCGTTTTCAACTTTTTTCTCTCTTGGTGACTCAAACTCACGATATTAGAATTGAAAGTGAAGGGTGCTTACCATCTGAACAACTTCATCTTGTCTTTTTTAGTACCATATATAATATACGGACTTTTATTTGATCAACAATTAATAGAAAGATAAAAAAACAAGCTCGGTGCTATCTAGCTAGTAACAGTGTGTGTACAATATGAAAAATTCAATAATCGTAATAAAGTCTATCTTGAAAAAGTCAAAATGTGCACGCTAAAAGATATCATAGGAACTAGGTATAGATATATATACATCCTGAATATTTTGCCAAGTTTATGAATTTTGAGAAATTGGAAATAAATCAAAATGAACACGATAAAGATGCCGTAAGAGTTAGGTATAAATAGATCTCTATTTCGCCAAACTCATGAATTCTGTGGTATTTGTGAAATCGATAGTTAATTAGATGACTATCGGTAAAATATTAATCCTAAAATTTGGAATTTTTATTTAGAATTTCATACTATCAACAAAAGTTGCGTGATTCCCTTTCTTTGATAGATTAGTTGGAGAGAAGATTTACTCTTCCTCCATTGACACACAGAAGAAGGGAGAAGATGATGAAATGATTGAGACAAGAGAGAAGACTTGATGCTTCTAGATCAAGGATGATTTTGTCGGAGAAAGTTTGAAGTTTGACCTGGGCTGAAGTTTTATCCTTCATTAAGGGCTTAATGTAATTGGGCTCAAAATAGAGTATATCCAGTGTACATTCAGCCCAATAGTGACATGAAATAAAACACCTTCTAGAATAGATGAGCTGTACAGATATTAGTTGTAATTAGTTACATAGTTTAGGAAATTATCTAGTAGCCTTTTACTATTTGCAGATTAGTCCTTATTTTCTTGTATAAAGTTTTGTAATTATTGATCAATAGACACAGAGAAAATTCCCCAAATCATCTTCATTTTTTTTATCTTTCATGGTATCAGAGCAATAGCTCGATCCAATCTCTATCATTTTTCAATCTTCTAAAATCTTGATCAATCATGGGAGATGATCTTCCTTCAACACAATCCAAAGAAACTGAAACCAGTGGAACCATTAACAACACCCACCATTATTACTTGAACAACTCAGATTCACCAGGGATGAATTTGATCAATTCAATATTCGATGGTAGAGGTTTTGCAGGATGGAGGCGATCTATTCTGGTTGCACTTTCAGCCAAAAAGAAATTGGGGTTTATCAATGGGGTATGCAAAACTCCAGATCTGCTTTCTCCAAATTATGAGCAATGGAGTTGTTGCAATGACATGGTGATGTCTTGGCTGTTGAATGCAATGTCTAAGGACATCGGAGACAACGTCATTTACTCTAAAACAGCAAAAGAGTTGTGGGATAGTCTGGAGCAAAGGTTTGGCAGAACCAATGGCGCTAAGCTTTACCACCTGCAAAAGGAAATATCAAGTTTAGTTCAGGGGAACAATGATATTGCAGGATATTTCACCAAGCTCAAACGTTTGTGGGATGAGCTAGATTCTCTAGATCTGTTATCATGTTGTAGTTGTGTGTGCACATGTGAAGGCAAAGGAAAACTTATCAAGTCTTTGGAGGATCAAAGACTTGTTCAATTTTTGATGGGTTTAAATGACACATATGCTCAAGCAAGAGGAACCATCTTAATGATCAATCCACTACCTTCTATTAACAATGCTTATGCTTTAGTTTTGCAGGGTGAAAACCAAAAGGAAGCTTATGTTAATGTTGCTAACACAATTGATGCTGCCTCTTTCATGGTGGGAGGTCAAGGAAGAGTGAATTACAGATCTGGTAACCAACCATTTAAAGGAGCTCAAGCAACACAGAAATCTGGGAATCCTGGCAATCAAAAGGTTGGGAAAACATTTCCCAAAAATAAACCAAGGAGAGTGAAATATAATCCAAATGTGAGCTGTACCTACTGTGGAAGAACATGACATGTGTATGATGACTGTTTTAGGCTAATTGGTTTCCCAGATGATTTTGAGTTTACTAAGACAAAGAATTCTCAGAATTTGGTCAAAGGAAATGCAGTAGTTACAGGGGAAGAGGGTGAAGCTTTTAGTGGGAATCATGAGGATTCAAGGAACATGTGGTACCCCCAGTTCCCTAACAAAGAACATTATAACCAGGTTTTGAGCAAAGAACAATATTTAAATCTGGTCAATCAAGTAAGGATGGATGTGAAAAATAATCAGGGAGCAAGTTTAGGGACAACAATCAATGCAAATGCAGTTGCCGGTACAATTCTAAAATACTCGGGATCATGTTTTACAGTCTATAATTCTGGGACTTGGATTATTGACTCAGGAGCATCTGAGCACATGTGTTTTGATTCTAAATCTTTTATTTCTTTGCTTCCTCTATCTATGCCTTTGCATCTCACTTTACCTAACTCTTTTAAGATCATTGTGACACATATATAAAGCATAAGTATATTGTCTAATCTCACTCTCCACAATGTCTTATATGTCCCGAATTTCAAATATAACTTATTATCAGTTCATAAGTTAGCCAATCATCTCAATTGTAATGTTTTATTCACTCCTAGTGGTTGCGTATTACATGACCATTTAATGAAGAAGGAACAAGTTTTTGGTGAAGTAGGAGATGGTCTTTAACTACTCAAGGCACCTAGGATGCAATCAGAGTCTCTTAAAGAAGATATTTCTTTTCAAAAAGGAAGAAATTCCAAAGTTGTCTCTAGTGATTTAATTTCAATTCCAAAAGGAAATATTTCCAGTAATGTATCAGTTTCAGTTTCTAGTTCTAATCTTAGGTCTGTTTCAGTTCCTATTTGTGCCAATGTTGTTTCTGATATAGCTCTATGGCATGTAAGACTGGGGCATTTGCCTTTTTCAGCAATGAAAAATCTTGATTTCATTTCATTCCCTTCTGTTTCTCCTTACATTTGTCCTGTTTGTCCTCAAGCTAGACAAAGCAGGCTGCCCTTTCCTGTCAGTAGCATTAAATCTAAAAGGATATTTGAGCTGATACATATTGACACATGGGGACCTTTCAAAACTTTCACTCATGATGGTTATAACTATTTTTTGACCATTGTAGATGATTTTAGCAGGGGTACATGGACATTTCTCCTAAAGACTAAGAGTAATGCTTTTCCAGTACTTAAGGATTTTTTAGCCATGGTGGAAAGACAATTTGAATTAAAGGTGCAAAGGATAAGATCTGACAATGCTTTGGAACTAGGAAGGGGTAGTCAAGAGACAATGTTCCTTCATTCTCAAGGAATTTTCATGAGAGATCTTGTGTAGCCACACCTCAACAGAATGGGTAGTGAAGAGGAAACATAAACACCTTTTGGAAGTTCCCATGGGGCTATTTTTTCAAGCTCACCTTCCTATTCAATATTGGGGTGAGTGCATTTTAACTGCTACTCACCTACTCAACAGATTACCCTCTAAAGCTATTCTAGGGAAGACTCCTTATGAAATTCTTTTTGGTACATCACCTTTTTACTCACATCTTAAAGTTTTTGGTTGTCTTTGTTTTGTCTCTACCTTAGCTCATGGTAGGAATAAATTCCAACCTAGAGCTAGGGAATGCATTTTTTTGGGGTATCCTTCCAATCAAAGGGGTTACAAGGTTATGGAGTTAGACAGTGGAAAGATTCTTGTCTCAAGGGATGTCAAATTCCATGAGGATCATTTTCCCTTTTCTACACATTCTGGCACCTCTTTCAACAATTATTTTCCTTCTCCTAGTCCTGTCTCAGATTCAGAACCACC